>NC_056743.1:1403540634-1403678134 GCF_019279795.1 Protopterus annectens | reverse complement strand
ACAGAAATCTGTTAGGATGGAAAACTCACAGCCTCTTAGAGCAAGAATTCTGGACAAAGCCATAAATAATGAGGGGACAAAGGCCCAGAAATAGGGACAGATCTTTAATCTTCCAACATAGGAAGCTGATAGAATAAATAGGTTGTACATTAGTGTGAACTTTATGAAGAGCAAGAAGTTTGAAACTCAGATGTCAGTCATCATTTTCTGACTTTATTCAGCAATGACATGCCTATGATTTGCCAGGAAAAAATGTTACGAGGAAAAGATCACAAATACGAGACAAAAACTGGATATTATGCACAGATCAAGACAGTTGAGCAGTATGCACTCAAATATGTGTAATATCGAGGAGTCACATCAGTCCAGAGTTCATCCCAGTGATATGGCAGAAAGCCACAATATTTGGTAGGGAAAACATCTGGACATCCTGGGAATATCTGGACAGCTAAGAGGTAAGAATGGGAAGTGTATAGTCGAAAACAGTACAGGACAGTGTACCTACAGTGCAGAGTATTGTGATATCCCATTCCTGGCATTTTGTACTGAAGCTGTGTTAATGATCTGTAACAGGACATGGACTGCCATATAAAATGATCACTCAGGGGAAGTGTGTGTATTGAATAGGGCACACAGATGACTTGCAGGACTGAACACAGAGAAAGAGGACAGGTGAAACTTCATCATGTACAGCAGAGGAGGCATGTCAATGGAAGATGGTTGTAGTAGCAACACCAAACACATATCTATATGGTAAAGTAAGGACTGCACAGTACAAATGTGTTGTCTGTGACTGTCACACATGGTGACATAACAATGGGGTGGATAACTGTGTGAGATAAGCATACTTGTGTGAATAATGCATAGGACATTTATCAGGGATCTGACATGCAATTAGGGTAGGGTGCATCTTGTGAAGCTGTGCAAACTGATATGCCTGAATATGAGCATACTCTTAGTAGAGGTCTCCTGCAAGATGGCCACAGGTAAAGGATCATGGAAAACATTACAAGAACCAACCACAATCATGGAGAATATCAGAATAATACCCCCAATGATCCCATGCTTCTTACATAACATATGTAATGTGGAGTGATAACAGATGAACCTATACATACACACACACACACACACACACACACACACACACACACACACACACTTGAACAACTATTATGATACAACTACAATCTATGAGGGTAATCAAGAACACTGTCCTGGCACTGTAATATCAGCAAGAGGAATTAGGAGGGACACTGCTATATCTGTATGCGACAGTATGGGCAAAAAAGACTAGTTGCCTTGTGTGCATGGCATATATGCACTGTATGCAGATCTCCGTTTGGAATTTCAAAGTTCTAAAACTTCGATCACATGGTCTCGACCATATGAATTTCGATGTCACAGAAGGGATACGTGCCATTTATACTGTCAAACACCTATGTATGTAGTGTGTGCATAAGCAGAACAGGAAGCACATATGCATATTTTGTAACAACTTGATTGGTTTTCTGTACCATCAGACAGTCATGTATGTTCCACAGAAAGAATACATAGGTGTGGCCAATAAGCTGTGTGACAGTACACTGTGACAAAGGTGGTACACTTCAGTTACACATCATGGGAAGATGTGTAGGGAGAAACATGAAGAAGGGTGCATTGTACACAGTTATTGGTGTGATGAAGGGTGGGAACCATGAAGTTATTATGGCATCTGATGTATATGTCCTTCAGACACCCAGTACTTGTATTTCATTCAAGGTAGTAGTCAACACTGAGACCACATGCTGGCAGATGTACCACTTACCATCTACCCCAGCACATTAGTCACATACCTATTAGTCTGATTATAGGGTTTGATGTCCACATTATACTTGGGTGGTGTGTCTGTTTCCTGATTCAACAAATCCATCCATGTTTCTTGTCAATGCAGGTGCCCTCATGGGTATGGCAGCACCTTATGGTCTGTGTTGATACTGTCTGTATTATATTAAAATCACAGTTGGAGTCAATGATTGCTGACAAACTGTAGTCCTTCAGGCAATTGTTTGGACACAGCATATGTATGTCATCTGTAATGTCTATCACTTAAATGATGGACCGGAAAGGGCCTAGCAGACACCCCAATGTACTGATCTAGTCACTGGACTTGAGATATATGTCACATCACACATTTCAACATAGTGAGATGCCACATATGTCATACACTGGTCTACTCATTGGTGATATAGCTATTTATGACCATATATGACAGTGTTGATTGAATACCTCAGCATGGATTTGTGTCATATGCCTTGACCTATTGAAGTTTCACAGGATGATGCTGTTGTCATCATGCATGCCCTTGACCTCTTTGAGGACATCTAGCAGATGTAACAGACCATTATGTAGCATTAATACCTCACACAATTCTGTTGCACACACCTGGAATATTACTACTGTACATGTAGAAGAGGTCCATGATAACATGTTGGTGTACCTCACAGTCGAGCCATTTGAGGATGTCTCTATAGATGCATGAAGCAGGTGCTGTCCCCCCATGTCAGCTGGATGCATGTTGATTTACACCCTTGTATGGGAACTTAGGTCATGTGGAGAGTGTTGAGCTGTGTATTCAACTGTATCATGAAGGTGTATGTGCTGAGTCATGCCATAGGTGATCGATGATGTTGTCACAGCTCATTGATTCCATGTGATAGGCCTGCATGAAGGTAAGACAGTGGACACTGCCTATTGTGATCTGGTCGAGGGTTCTGAGACAATAACAGATGCAGGTATCACTGAGAAATCCCCCAAGTTGTGGATTAAATCTTATGTCATTCAGTGTGTAATAAACCGGCTCACTGACAGAACACATCATGTGAAAGTTGGTGAATAAACCTGTCCCAGTAGAGCTGTCACCATTGGCAAACACCGGGGATCTGTGCTTGGCCCTTCACTGTTTGAAATGTGTTTCTCAACAGTTCTGGATAAAATATATTGCCTTTGGCCTACCAAGTTTGCTGAGTCTTGCATATTGTGTATAATCACTGAGTCCACTAATGGTAGAGGAGGAGGTAGTACACACAACTGAATGGTGAGAAATGCACGCAATGGACAAATAAATGCAGAAATGTGTGTTTGCAATGTTGTCCATCTGAAAAGTGGAGCTCTATGTTAATCACAGCATTGACAACAGTCCTGCTATGTAGAAACCCAGTGATGCAAACACTGGGAACACATGTAGATAGCAGTTTGAACTTTGACCGCCAAGTATCCACACTGTTATTGAAAGCATATGTTGTGCACATCATAAGTCACACCATCATAGTGAGATTGTAGGATTGTATGACAGAATTGTAGTCAAACTTCATTACAACATTAATGGAGTATAATGTTCTTTTTACATGTACCTCATCAGACACATGTAGCAGCTAGAGTGACCACAGGCTTTCTCAGCAAGATTACACAGGTCCTAAAAACCATGCCATGATGTATGTGATTAGATTAAAAGCCATGCCATTGTAATCTTTATGGTATAGGCTGAGGTAACTTCTGCCTGGCATCCTGACCTGTCTCTGACCCTACTCTGGTGGGAGTACTGCATATTTAAAAATATGATATAGCTGATGACATCACCAGTGTCTGATGAGGAGACTATACCAGTGTCCCACATGCTGGTGTAAAATGCTCTCTGTAATGTCAAATAGCACCTCACACTCACACACACACACACACACACACACACACACACACACACACACACACACACACACACACACACACACACACATACAGTTGACTAGAGTGAGAATAAAAGCCCTACAATTCTAATTACATAGACTATAGAAAACAGTACTCTGTGCAAGCACCACAGCTCAAGTCCAACTTGAAGTGCATCAGGCAACACTTTACTGCTGATGACATCAGCAGTGTCTGTTGAGTAGAAGGTAACAGTGTCCCAGATGCTGGTGTAACATGCTCTCTGTAATGTCAAGCAGAAGCACACACACACACACACACACACACATACACACACACACACACACACACACACACACACACACACACACACACACACACACACACACACACACACACACACACACACACACACCAGAACCCCTAGCATTCTGACTCCACAGTACTTAACAC
Organism: Protopterus annectens; assembly: GCF_019279795.1. Classification (NCBI taxonomy): domain Eukaryota; kingdom Metazoa; phylum Chordata; order Ceratodontiformes; family Protopteridae; genus Protopterus; species Protopterus annectens. Next base: position 1,403,674,000 of record NC_056743.1, on the reverse strand, counting down.
AAGTTCCACAGCAATGCCATCAGCAGGACATGAGAGAGACAAGAGGTTGGGAGGCCTGTATGACATGAAGGTGTAGGCATGTCCAAGTATCAAAATCCATGCATTGGAGTGGTGGTGTGTGTATACTACACTTATGCTCACACACACACACACACACACACACACACACACACACACACACACACACACACAAACACACACACAGACACACACACACACACACACACACACACACACACACACACACACACACACACACACACACACACACTCGACTGCAGTAAGAACAGAACCCCTATCTACCTAACTATACAGACTACAGAATACAGTACTTTACACAGGCACCACGGCACAAGTCTGATTTATGCAAGAGTGCAGTTGAACTTATTGTAGATGACATCAGCAGGCCATGTGGGGGACAAACGGTTGGGAGGCCTGCATAGGCATACAGTTTCACAGGTTCATATGAGGCTACTAGCCTGATAACAATAGGGTACTTAGAAGCCTAGCTGTATTACAACACAAGTACCCATACTGAGCATAGTTGGAAGGTTGTTTTTAGCAGACTGAGTTTGTGAGCAGCACCAACTGGCCCTATTCATGAGGGACACAGGTGCCAGCCCAGAGGCGACTTTAAAATCACCAAACCAGTATTCAAGGTTGCTCTTGAATAGGGTCATTGAGGAACAGAGCTTCACTCACAGTGGGAGCCTCTTACAGAGGTATGTGATCTGTTGTGCGATATATCTGTCTCCCCAGCATGTTCTGTTTATATCACAGGCTAGGTTGAGAACCCTAGGCTAAATTATTTTGTCCTATTTGAATTGCAAATGTCCATCATTCCTAAAAAGGCAGTGTGTGAGACTGCTCTGCAGGGCAGCTATAGTTCACCTCTCAGCAGCCTGCATGATAGCAAGTACAGTGACAGGTATGTCAGTCTTTCCATGTATGCCACGTTTGGATGCCTGGGGGTTAAACATGGTTCCTCTGTAATTGTTGCAGGTGTCTGGTGAGATACACAGAGTTCTGAGCATTGTACTCCATTATTGGTATGTTAAGGGTAGAGTATAGCAGAGATATGACTACCCTGATATTGGATGTGATGTTCATATGTATGGTATGCACAATGCAGATTGTGTGTGTCTCCACTTTGGGCACATAGTGATGAAAGTGTAGATTGCTATCAACATGTGTTCCCAAGTCTCACAACATTGTGTTTGAGCTTAGGGGTGGGCTAGGTATATCACAATTAGCAGGGGTATTTTATTGACAAAGGTCACAAAGATTCATTGTATGCTTTAAATTTCAGTCCATGAGTTTGGCAGCAATCATCATGCTGTTTCAGTCCCTACTGTAATATGTTAGCATCACTGGGGACTCTAAATGAGTGCATCCAGTTGACATTCATCTGTAAACTTGGTAAACCACAGGCCATCTACAGTTGCCTGTGTTTCAGGGAAGTATTTTCCAAACAGTTGAAGGCCCAGCACAGATCCTTGAGGTATTCCATTGGTGAGTGGGCTAGTGGTGGAGGTGCACTCCCCAACTTTGAGAGTGTGTGTTCTGTCATTGAGCTAGTTGGTAATCCATCTAGTACTGTATGGCCTAATTTCCAGATGGGAGATCTTCGCTATGAGACATGAATGGGGGATAGTGTCAAAGGCCTTGGATAATTCAAAATAGGCTGTATGTCCTGTTATCCATCTTCCAGGTCTTTTGTGGTCAGTATCCAAGAAGTCCACAGGGGTCAATAAGCAAGATCTACTCTTGACAAAACCAAAATTGGTAGGGTCAAGTGTGTTGAAGGTTACCTATGTCCCTGTGGGTATGATCCATGCTGATTCCTGCACTAGCCTTGCAGATATGGCTTTTTAGGCATATGGGTCAATAGTTGTAGTTCTGCATGTTACCTGACTGATGTGCATTGCATAGCATACAACATGCTATATTACATTTTGTAGTGTGGTTGATATATATTTTTGGAAAAAGTACTGAGACCTCAGGAATGTAGTGCTTGGGGAGGGGTGCCAAAACATTGATGTATTTTACATGGTTACACTTCAGAAGATCGAACGGCTGAAATATCAAAGAACATATGGTCGAGACCATATGATCGATATTTCAGAAAACTGATCTTCTGAAATTGTAAAAAAAAAAACAAATAAAAGAAGATGTTACTGCAGGGGGCAAGCTCCCCTGCACACCCCCACCCCCCTACTTAAATATACCAACTCCGAGATCACACTACACTAACAATACAGCGTGGAATGGGAAATTTTTCTATTCCCTGCTGTAGCGTGATCTCGGAGTTGGTATATTTAGATAGGTGGGGTGCAGGGGGGCTTGCCCCTTGCAGTAACGTCTTATTTTATTTTATTTCTTTTTGCAATTTTTAGAAGATTGATCTTCTGAAATATCGATCATATGGTCTCCTCCATATGTTCTTCGATATTTCAGCCGTTCGATGTTCTGAAGTGTAACCATTTTAAATATATGACATAGTTATATAGTACCCCCATTTTGTAATGTTTCTACATGCAATTTCATGTCATACAAAAGAAATGTACAGTAAGCAGCAGTGATACAGCATAATATATGCATCTGCATAGCGAGGCTAGCAGCAGGTTTGCGTGATGGTTAGCAAAGTGCGTATGCATGCAAGATACACATGTTGGCATGTACCTAAGAAGTACAAAAGTGAGCCTTATTGCTAAAGTCTGGCAGTTAATATTGAGTCTATGAAATACATTTACTGCTTAACTGACTCTGGCAGCACGTGTTAATGCATTGGTACATTCGTTTTCTGGGACATAAGGTACCGGGTTCAAATACAAGTGTATGTCATACTTTAACATACTTTTCATTACAGACAGATAATGCAATTACATGAATTATTTATATGAGGTGTATGTTGTGTATTGGCATACAGCAGTGATGTTAAGCATCATTGCATGACAGTAACCACACCTGTTTATTTCTGTCCACAGTTGGTGCAGGATATGCACCTCCGTGCAAACATGGAGCCATAAAAGTGAAGGGATCCATTGCTTCTGCAGCATTGCTAAAGTCTGACAGTTAGTACTGAGTCTCTGGAATATACATACTACTGAACTAATTCTGTGACAGCACATGTTAATGCAGTTAATGCAGAGATACATTACTTTTTGAGGTCAGATGGTACTAGGTTTGACTACAACTGCATCTAACACTTTTAACTACTTCTGCATTACTGTTGCTGTGTGTTGGTGCCCAATGCACACCATTGCACAATAATGTATTAAAGAAAAGAAATGGGGAAGATAAGACAGTGGTGAAATGTAGAGCAAGCAGGGATAGAACAAATGGAAAGCAATGTAGAAATGGGCAGGAGGGAGGAAGGAATGAACCATAGCTATCCATTTCCTCAACTGTAAAAACTGATAATGTATGCAAAATATTAGCTGAATTTGGACTGTCACCTCCAGAGAGAGGGGTGGCCACAACACAATCATATTGTATAGCCAACTGGAACAAATCAAGTGCATCAAAAACACGTGTGTAAAATGCATACTATGTGTGGGACAACACTTTTTTTGTGAGACAGGAGCCCATTTGTATTTTTTTTTATTTTTGAGAGAAACAGGAATGTTGAGGAAGGGGAGTAGTTTTATCTGGGTCTCTTAAGCTGGGTAGGTGAGGAAGCAATTGCAGACAGACAAGGCAAACAAGAGAAAGCACAGGGATGGTGATGGACACAACAGGTTGATGGACACCATGGTTGGGGTGAGGGTGGGGGCATCCAGTACCCATGGTCATCAAGTTAGGTGACAGTGAGAATCAAGTCCTCACTTAAAGGACTATCAACACTGTCACCTCACTCCACCACTGGCTGGAGTGCTTGATGTCTTCTTTTTCATCTCCTGGTACTACGTACAAGGAGGGACAACAGCCTTTCCAGCCAGCATAGGCTTGCACCAACAGTGTGGTGCACAACCCTATGCACCATTCCTGGCAACTCAGTGTGGGTGATAAACTCGCCAGCTCTACCACTGCTCCCGGGAGAACCACTGAACTAGCATCTGGGGCAGGACTATGTGAGGGGGAAAGTACTGCAGGGGCAGCAGAGGTGGTGCTGCCAGGTTGGTTCCCAGATGTGCTGGGCAATGGTGTCAGGGCTGGTGTAGTGGGGACAGGTGGATCCTTTGGAGCTGGCCTAGCCCACTGTGCTATGGAGAATTTTGTGATGTGGTATACATGGATAACATAGACACATACTGGTGACATGTAATAAATTAAAACAAAAAAATGAAAAAATAAGAAAAAAAATGAAATAAAAAATGAGAGACAAGGGTTGGGGTGAGAGAAAAAAAGAGATAAGCTTTGTACCTTCATATGTATCATACAATGTATTTAAGACAATTATTTGACTCTGTTATCTTAACCATTACTCTTAAGACTACCACTTCCTAACAGATAACTTTTACTTTTAAGACTACCAGCTCCTAACAGATGGAAACTATACTACGGATTGCAGCAAACACTCCTTGAGATGTGCATATATTGCACATATGCGTGTTCCAGTTATATAGATTTCAATTTACAGCAGGTCATGTGTGCCACTGGTAAAGAGCTTTTACTTTAAACCTTTAAGTTGCACATAATTTATTTATTTATTTTTTATTTATTTATTTAAATTTGTTGACCGGGGGTGTCCGACTGGATGTAGGTCCATTTTCAGCGGAGGCCCGGGGAGAAAAGCTCCACAGTTAAAATAAACAGACAGTATATGCATTGGATTACATAGTGAATAACAATTTACATAGCAATTACTTACAACATATTTACAGATGAAGAACATAGTACATCAGTAGACAACTAGAATCTTTATCTGTGAAGTGCTTACCAGACATTAACAAATGTTACAAGAAGAAGAAGTTTGTGCTGTATAATAAGTACTGGCTTATGAGCATCTGAGCTTGCTATAATCAAGGTAGTTAGTGGAGTGGAAAGAAATGTAGTGGTTGGATGGGATGGGTGATATTAGAGTGGGAGTTGCAAGGGCATAGCCAGCATGTTTTTAGTTGCGCTTTTAGTAAAGTTTTGAAGTGGGTGCATGATGGTATGGAGGTAATTGTGGGTGGGAGTGAGTTCCATAATTTGGCTATGGCGCAAGAGAATAGTGCTTCACCAGCAGAGTGATTGGCTTTAAAGATCTGCAAGTGATTTTTGCTGCTGGATCTTAGTGGTCTGGTGGTGCGATAGGGTTGGAGTAGATTCTGGAGGGATGGGACATTTAGTGGATGGTTTACTAGTTTGTGGGCGAGTGAGAGTTGATACCACTGAAGGAGGTGAGGGAGTTCAAGCCAGCCCAGTTCAACAAGTGAGAGACAGTGGTGACTATGGTAGGATGCCCCTGTGGTGAATTTGGCGATTTTGTTGTAGCAGGTCTCTAGCTTGTTTAGATCACATTGCCTTAGGTTGGTATATATTGGAGAGGCATAAAGAAGGGTGGCGATAAGGTGGGAATTTGCTATTGAAATCTTTGCTGCTTTGGTGAGAAATTGCTTATTTCTGTATAACGCTCCTAGTTTTTTGTGGACTTTTTTTATAGTCATGGATATGTGAATGTCAAATTTTAGTTTATTGTCTATTTCCACTCCTAGCGATTTGGTGTGTTCAGTTGGGTATATAGTGGTGTTGTCTTTTGCCGTGATTTTAAAGTGAGAGTTGTTTTGAGTATGTTTGGTGGGTTGGAAGATGAGTAGTTTAGTTTTGTTTGGGTTGAGTATTAATCGGGCATCGGATAACCATGTTTCAACAGAGGAAAAGGCTTCCTGTGTGACTTTTTGCAGTTTGGGTAGGGACTGGGCTGAGCAGATGATGGTCGAGTCATCTGCGTATTGTATGAGTGTGCCATGTTTGGTGGCAGAGGCTAGATTATTGGTGTAAACAGAGAAGAGTAGGGGTCCAAGGATGGATCCTTGGGGAACCCCTATGGAGACAGGTAGTTGGGGAGATATGTCATTCTGCCATACAACGTATTGTTGGCGGTCAGACAGGTAACTCTGAAACCAGTTGGCGACCGATTGTGAGAAGGATAGGTTATTGAGGACAGAGATAAGTTGTTTGTGTGGGACCATGTCAAATGTTTTAGATAGGTCTAGGAAAGTAGCAGAGGAGAGATAGCCATTGTTTTTATGCTAAAGGATAGAATTAGTAAAGGAGAGTAAGGCAGTGGTGGTGCTATGGTTTGGTCGGAAACCATGCTGACTACTGGAAAGGAGGTTGTTAGTAAGGAGGTAGTCTGAGACCTGACAGTGTATGCATCTCTCTAGTATTTTGGAGAGTGGAGAGAGAATAGCTATGGGGTGGTAATTGGTTAGTTCTGTGGAGGGTCCGCCTTTGTGGAGGGGAATTATATGTGATACTTTCCACAGTGTGGGAACGTAACTTTCTGACAGAGATCGGTTAATCAAGATGGATACTGGGTAGGCCAGAGCATCAGCTGCGATTTGTAGGTATTCACTTGGGAGGCTGTCTGCTGCTAATTTGGTGGGTTTAAGTTTAGTTAAGAGTTTTTATGTTGGAGGTAGGTACAGGAGAAAAAGAGAAGGCAGTGGGGAGATTACTAGTTGAAGGTGTGGGTTGGAGGGGAGGGGGTTGTGTTGTTTAGCTAGTGATAGTATGGTTTGGGTGAAGTGTGTGTTGAATGAGGTAGCAATATTTTCTGAGGAGTGAGGGATGTTAGGAGGAGGGGTACTGACTTTACCTGGGTGGAGGATGGAGTTTATGGAGGACCAGAATTGTTTGGGGCTGTGTTGTGAGGAGACTAGGGCAGACTGGTAGTATTGGGATTTGTCCTGTTTTATTAGCTTTTTGACTCTATTGCGTAGTTCTAGGAATTTCTGACTAGATGAGGGGGTTTTGGTTTTGCACCAGTGCTCCCAGGCTTTATCCCTGTTTTTCATTTCTAACTTAGTGGTTTTCTGTAGCCATGGGGAGGGTTGTGCTTTGGTTCTGGAGAATCTTATGGGGGTATGGTAATTAAGGATGTTCAGGAAGGTAGTATTAAAAAATTCAACTGCATCATCTAGACTGAGGTACTTTAGAGGATGCCAGTTACATTCTTTGAGGGATGAGATGAATGTGAGTGGGTTAAAGTTTAGTTTTTACGTATTTGACAGTAGATGACAGATTTAGCTTGGTATAGGTATTTTTTGAGTAGGAATGTTGGGGAGTGATCACTGAGGCTATCTGATAAGCAGCCTGTTACATATGACTGGGGGCTCTTACTGACTAATATCCAGTCCAGGGTAGTGTGCTTGGTGGAGTTTTTATTTATCCTGGTTGGTGACTGGACTAGTTGAGTGAAGCCATGAAGGTGTACATGATGGGTTGGATTGTTGCCAGAACAGGATTGCCAGTCAATATTGAAATCATCTAAGATGATAGTTTCTTGGGTAAGATGGTGGGTAGACCAGCTGAGGAGGTTTTCTAGGGGAGGGATGTTTTGTCCAGGTGGGAAGTAGCATCCAATTATGTTGATGGTTTTGTTTTGGTTAATTTTGAGGTTGGTATATATTATTTCTTCATTGCCTATTTGTGGAGCTGATGATTTTAAGATCTGGATGTTTAGATGCTGTTTAAATATTATAGCTACACCACCTCCTTTTTTGTTTAGCCGGTCTACTCTTAGTATGCCATAACCTGTAGGGAGTATTTGCTCACTGGTAATGTGAGGTTTTAGCCAGGTTTCTGTCAGGATGACTATATCTGGGGAGTACGAGTCTATGGTGGCATGGAGTTCATGGACTTTGTTGGATATCCTTCTAATATTTAGGCATAGTAGAAGGAAGTCACTTGGCTTTCTATTGGCTGTAATATGGGAGAAGTTGTGGTTTCTAGTCTGATTATGAAGATTGGGGTTGGAGATGGTAGGGCCTGGGTTGGGGTGGATGTCTCCACTTAGGGCTAGTTTTGATAAGCATGAGATTATTAGTTTTCTCAGTTTTTGAATGTGTTTGTTTATAAGGGAAACTTTATGATTGTGCTCTGTGGGTAATATGTATGGTGGGAGGGTTACTATGTTAAGTTGTAGGGATGCTTTATGTTTGAGTAATATAGTTGGTAGAATATGTGGGGGTGCATAGGGATGGTTCTTGAGCTGGTGGGAGGGGAGCTGAGTGTGGCTGAGACATGAGTTGTGGTGTGAGTAGTAGTACAGTGGTAGTGGTTGAGTGGGGGAATGATGGAGCTTTGGTAGGATGTAAGATATGCAAGGAGAGTGCATGCAGTGAGCATAGGAAAGGTATGCTTGTACATGTTAGTTGAGTAGGTATGATAGTAGTGGGAAGATGGAGGAGGTAGTGTTGGGTTAGTGCTGTGGTTGGCTATTAGAAAGATGGGAGGGGTTTGAGTGCAATAAAGGTGGGACCACCGGGGGCAGGAGGGAATAGGGGGCAGGGTGGGGAGCGGCGGTAGAGACCCTGTTAGTTGCTAGTATGAGGGGCTGGAAACAATCACAAAGCAAAGACAAGTATGTGTTAAGAAACAATCACAATTGACCAAGGACTGCTCTGAAACTGTAAGTTATTTCTTAATTTCTCAGGTGGAAAAACAGGATAACCTTGTATCAGTAGGCTACTGTGGTCATAGTTTAAATTTACAAACACACAGTATTGATCAGTTATGGATACTATTTGCTAACAGAAGGGAATAAGAGAAAGTGGAAGATGTGTGTGTGTGTGTGTGTGTGTGTGTGTGTGTGTGTGTGTGTGTGTGTGTGTGTGTGTGTGTGTGTGTGTGTGTGTGTGTGTGTGTGTGTGTGGTGGGGGGGCTGCTTACAACCAAAGCAGAGTGCTCTCCAGGGGAAAATGAATATTGGTTAAAACAGGTAGACACATACTCAAAGTTAACTGTAGCTGTTTGCAGACAGTTCAGACCCGGACTGCGCTTTTCTTACAAGAATGTTAAAGGTGGTACCACAGTTGAATACTTAAGAGTGGTGTTAGGTCTAGAAAAGAAGAGTACAGAGAGGAGTAAGTACTTTTGAGATGGTAAGTATATATTATAAAGATTATAAAAAACACACTGAGTAAAAAGCTACCGCATGCAGGACAATGCCATGCACCAACTATTTAGTATATGCAGATACTGAGCCAATTGGATGAACATTAGAAAAGAAACCCCAAACAGTTATGCAGTCACAGATAAAAATATAGCGAGCAGCAATCTGTCGTGGTTCTCTAATGTGATTCTATCCACCAGTAACAGCACAATTATATAGAAATAATTAGACACTAGTATGAGTAGTATAATTAAAGAATTAACAGTATTGTATAGTTAGGAAGTGTGGTATTTGAACCCATAAGCTCTGACTAAGGTCTAATATTGTACTCTTGGTTTGTGCTACAGACTAATGCATGCATACCTACTTTTACAGTTGAGATATGCATGCTCAATTTGATACAACTCTATAAAATACCAAAACGCTATCTTTAACATTTAAATTTACAATAACACTACTCTTCTGCTGTATGCATACCACATGCTTCCCTCATCCTCACCAATCTAGCCCCATGGGTCCTTACATTAACATCCCTTTCTATGGCAGCTATGGAAAAAACAGAACACAGTAAGATTATGAATACCAGTCTTGCATGTATTCAGCTTTTAAAAGTGTTGCAAGTACTCTTTGCAGTTGATACTTACAACTGCAGGCCTAAATTCCTCAATCCAAGCATTGAAGGTATCTCTTTTCCTCCAACGTAGGTCACTAAAGTGCTGACTACATTGTTCACCAGTGCACGAGATACCTGTGGCACTGGATAAAGACCAGGCCAAACTATCCAAAGCTTCAGATTTATACTGGAAACCAGAATAGTTCTCCTGTAACAGTTTGGCACTGTGATGTTTAACTAAGAGTCCAATAAAAATCTTGGACTCCTGGACACTTCATCTCTGTGCCCTAAATGTCACACACTCTCCATGAACCCTGTCATATCTATCACATATCAAGAGCAATGGCGACTGATGGTTTCTCACCAATTCCATTTATCACATTTACTGAGAGTACGCACACTGTTTGAAAATGTTGCATGCCACTTACATTTGCTCAAACATGGTGCTCAGCAGTGCGCATCTCCAAGCACCATGTTTGTGCGATGGTAAGTGGTGAGCAACAGTGGCAATTAGTGGGAAATTACATAATTGCAGTTGCAATTATATGGGTTATTGCATATACAGGCAGGTTGTCTATGTGTGTTAGGCAAATGTGAAGGCCATGCCAGTCCAGATAGCAGAAATATACTTACAGGAATATAGTACACAGTATACCCACAGTCATACATTTCCTAATAATGTGATAATACCTAATGGGAAGAGGAACAGAAGTAAAAATGTACAGAATATTGTTGTGTTCAAACCCAGGACCATGTCTATGGCATTCCTACACTTACACCTGTTGCCACAAGAGGGTTAATAAGACTTTGTCTGTGTTGCAGTTCATTGATCTAAACTGCAGTGTCACCATAGTAAAACAAAGGTTGCATACCCTGCACTAGAATCCAGGACCATTTATAGTCCAGCCCTATACTTACACCTGCTGTCACAGGTTTACTTACATGACATTCCTTATTTTACTAATCATTCTGAAGGTCTCACTGTTAACTGCAGTACAATGTCACTTAGCAAGTTTGTGTGAGGCTCAATAATATTAATTGGATGCATACAGTTTCTATTTTAGGCTGTTTGGGTCCTGTCAACTTCCTGGATGGGTCAGTTTGCACACTGCTGTGCTTCACTCCAACCGGATAAATACAGCCAAACCTGCCATTCATTTTTTCCATTTACTGTGTTTGCACTAAGCGGTGCATTGCTCAAACACTGGCAAATTTAAAAAAAAAAAAAAGAAAGAGGAAAGGGTGTGGTAGTTGAAATGAGAAAAAACAACCTATGGCATACACAATAGAAAATGCTAGTATGCATGCGATATTGCTGCATAGGTTTGAATTTGAACTCTCACTCAAATGCAGGTCCAGAACACAAGATAGGTGCCTTATCCCTCTTGGCCACACAAACACCTTTACAGCAAAGAACTTAATTAATATGCACACAACCAACTGCAACAGTATTTAGTGATATTAGAGCATACAAGTATTATTTGTACATTTAGTAGTTTTGGATGTAGTGCACGTAGTGATCACACAACCTGCCATGATTATTGCTTGCAAATACACAGCTTTTATATTTTTGTGTTTGTTGGCCATTTTTCATGGCTCTGAGCAGTAATCTGAGACATGCAGTGTATAAGCCATGTGTGACTATATTAAGTGAAAATAATGTCATATGCAGTTGCCAAAAACTGAAGAGTGGGGTGGATGTGAAGGAATGCAACCTGAGACTTCTGTGCTGCTTACCTTCATTTCCAACATTACATCTAACACTTTGTCGATGTGACATAACACACCCACTGGACGTAAGGCAGCCTGTAGTGCTGTTGTGGTTTTCCTACCCCAAACACTGATCAGTCACAGTTGCAATCCATTACAACAAAACATTGAGGGAGTGCCTACACCATGTTTACATCCTTACACTGATCCAATTTTTTGGGATTCAGCAATTACTTCCTGGAGACTGCTGATCACCAGAAAGCTCAATAACTGCTTTATAGGTGACAGCTTGGAATCTGTGCTTATATTCTGATCCTGGTGAGAGTAGGAGCAGAGTGCATTGATTCCTGACTCTTTCTGGTTGGAGAGTGAGTGTCTACACTTAATGTACCTGATTGGTCTGGTTACTTTTCGAGACATCTACCAGAAAAAGCAGCAACAAGCCTGCAGATCCTTGCGTCATCTGGGACAAGACTGTGAATCACCAAGCAGGCCATGGCCTGCTCTCTTCTTGGGATTGGTGCTAACATTTTGCTTTTGGTGAGAGAAGAAGCAAAGGAGTATTTTATCCCAACAGAGTGAAGCTGTGCTGAGACCAGCATTAGTAGTAGCCAGGCAGTATACATTCATGCAACTCCCCACTTTTCATCATTCTTGACAAGCTATTCTTTAATTTTCAGTAAGTACTGCTTGATTTCTTTCTAACTTCAGAATATCTGTCTAAATATTTCATCCTTAAATTTTCAGGGACTATGTGTTAGTTTCTCCTCAAGTGTCTGACAGTGCTCTGTACAGACTCAGACACCTTGAGTGACATTTTTCTTGTAAAAGGAATATATAAGGAAACAGCTCCAATACTATTAGTAATAATGACCATACCTCCTGGCATGTCTAAAGGTCAGTTCCCTGTGCTTTCTCCTATTAACCTGGTGAACTTGGGAATTCTGAGGCAGTGTAGCAACTGCCTCGCGTATACAGACAACCCTCTCTTCTTACCTCCCAACACTCAGACTTGTGAGATATGCACTTATATATCCAAATTGGAAGCAATGCACTCTGAAGCCAAGACTGGAATAGCTGGTCATGAGGAAAAGGTCAACACTTGCACCACACCACATAACCCTCCAGAACACCCACCGTCACAGCTCTCACATAAAAACACAAACCACACACCCACCTTCACAGAGGCTCTCAATAGAAATCTACCCAAACAGCAGAGACCTTCAAGGCAGAAGTGCATTTGACCATCACAACACAGCACAAACCGCAAGACACATAGCTCACCTACACAGTGTGCCCCTCAACCTAAACCCCTAAGACAAAACAGCTTGCCCAATACACTAATCATAGGTGACTCGATAATGAGGCACACTGATGTCCCACTCACTAGGCTGAATAAAGAGAAGGTAACAGTCAGCTGTCTATCAGGTGCTAGAATCCAACACATAACACACGCACTCAGGCCACTCAACAACAAGTACAAGTATGACTCTGTCACTGTCCATGTGGGTATGAATGATGTGAGATGCACCTCCCTGGACTACATGAAAAGAGACATGGAGGGGCTCTCGGACAATGTGACCAAGGTGGGTATGACCCTAGCCATGAGCAGCAACCTACTGTCACCCATAATGCTACCACAGTACAAGCAGGAAATTATTGACTTCAACAATTGGCTAAGGTTCTGGTGTCATTCTAAGGGGATGCAGTATCTGTCTGCTTGGGATGACATGATTGACAGACGTCGATGCTTTGCCACAGATGACCTGCATCTGTCACCCATGAGTTTCTGAATACTGGCTAAGGCTCTTGCCACCCCTATAGTGCTTTTTTAGATGTTGTTCAAAAGACCAAATTACCACCGTAGCAGCTATAAATAAATGTAATCTGAGGATCATGCTACTCAATGCTAAAAGTCTACATCTCAAGATGCACTTGCTTGAAGCACTCCTCAAAATGGAGAACATCGACATTTGTGCTGTAATGGAGACCTGGTTTAAAACAGCAGAAAGCACCTTTGTGCTACCAGGCTATAACTCATTCCACACCTGTCAGCCCCATAACATGAGCCAAAGCTCCAAAGGTGGTGGTGTCTCTATATTCATAAAGGATATGCACACCTCCAAACTAGTAGCCAGCATAATGCATCTGAAATACTTCAGGGACAGCTAACATTGGGTAAGACAGTGATTCAGGTCGTAGCTTATTATAGGTCCCCAACCATGTCCCAAGAGTCTCACTCCATGTGCATTAGGGTCCAACCCAAGACTCTCATACTAGGTGACATCAACTACCGCCTCCATCAACTGGGAAAACTACTCATGCACCAATACACTGGCCCAATGTTTCCTGGAATTCATCACTTCCAATGACCTGGACCAGCTCATTCTAACCCCCATTAGAGGAAGCAGCATCCTTGAACTGGTTATTACTAACATGGGCAACCATTGCACTACACCAATAGTCAATTCCACCCTGGTTAGATCCGACCACAAACTAATCACCATGGAAATCCACATCTCACCCACACCCCACGCAAAGGTAACCACCATGAAAAACTTCTCCAGAGCTGACATTGGGCTCCTTTAAATAGAGGTGGCTAACTTCACGGTACCCATGTCAATGGAAAACAGATGCATGACTGCCAAATCATACACCAATGCACTGTATGAACACGTATGAAAATGCATGGAACTAGCCATACCCAACAGAAACAAGACACTCTCCTCCAAAAAAAGGAAGCCAATCTGTTGGTCCCCTGCTATTAATAAACTCTGCAACAGAAGGAAGAAACTGTTGCAGAAAAAGGTGAAGTTCCAAGACTGAAAAAACTCCGTTATTAGCCTCGACAAAAAGTTGAGATCACTCATCAAAACCTCTAAAGCCAGCTATGAAGGCAGAATTGTGGCAAACACTAAAAACAACCACAAACCCTTCTATAGTTATATCAAGAATCTCCATGGCAATACCCAGGTTTGCTCTGAGTTACTGCACAATGGCACCTCCTTTACTGAGCCAACAGATATTGCCAACATACTGTGCAACAGATTCAGTGACAAATCTCTAACATTTGTACCCAACTGTTTTCTGTAAAATTTCATTGTAAAATGTTATTTCTCTAATTGTTTTAGCTGCCAATGCAATTTTCTTGCTGACTTTATGTAAAATGTTAGTACTGATTGCGGAGCTTTTCTCCTCGGGTCTCCACTGAAAACGAGCTAATGTTCAGCTGGACTAACCCGGTTAATAAATGTAAAATGAATAAATAAATAAATAACTAAATAAATAAATAAATGGTACCCCCCCAAAGGACCAATCACAATACCAGAGGAATACCAGGTGCCCAGCATTACTGCAGCACAGGTTAAAGCTGCATTGTCCAAGGCCAAGAATACAGCCTCCACTGGACCTGACAATATCCCTGGATGTGTTCTACATGAACTACAAAGTGAACTGGCACCCCATCTGTGTGCCCTGTTCAATCACAGCCTCACCTCAGGCTTTGTCCCTACTGAATGGTGCAGTGCTACACTTACCCCTCTCCATAAAGGGGGAGCAACTACAGACTCTGGGAATTATCACCCCATTAGCCTGATGAGTCTGATATATAAGGCTATGGAGTGCATCATCATGGACCTACTTAACAAGGATATAGGGAATCTCCAAACTCTAGATCCCATGCAATTTGGTTTTGCGAAAGGTAGATCATGTCTGCTCAACCTGGTTGACTTCTTTGAGTCAGTCACCAGAGCTGTGGATGAGGGCAAGGCAGTTCATACAGCCTACCTTGATCTGGCCAAGGCCTTTGATACCATTCCCCACTCAGAAATTATTGATAAACTCACCAAACTAGGCATCAACCCCAGTAACACTAGGTGGGTTGCAAATTGGCTCTCAGATAGAATGCAGTGGGAAAGTAGTGGACTCCAAGTCAGACTGTCGACCAGTTAGGAGTAGAGTCCCACAGGAATTGGTCCTGGGCCCTCTCCTGTTTGGCATCTACTTCTCAGAAGTCCAGGCCAACACAGAGGGACTCTGGCTGATGAAGTTCACAGATGAGTGAAAGCTGGGAGTCATTATTAACTCCCCAAGTGATGTAGACATCCTACAGAAAAGCATCACTGAGACCAATGACTGGTGTCAAAACCATGGCCTTAAGCTTAATGCCAAAAATACATCATCATCCCTTTGGAAAACCTCAGTTCCCGCTAATTACCACATCAATGGGAGTCCACTGAACATGGAAGGCTTATAAGAGATCTATGGATACAGGTTGACAGCAAACTCTCCTTCGATCACCACACTGCCACTGTGGTCATAAAGCCCTTCCATGTGGCACATCTCATTACCAAAGGTTTTGCTTCCAGGAAGAAAAAGGTCATCATCTCTATCTACTCTTACTTCATTAGGCCAATCATCGAGTATAATGCCCCATTTGGCATGAACCTCAATAGACACCTGCAACAGCTGGAGAGGCCACAAAAGTACCTCATGAAGAGGATCCTAGCCCTTAAACACATGTCCTAAATGGACAGACTCAAAAAACTCCAGCTATTCTCTGTCTCATATCATCTACTAAGACACAACCACTGCTTGACTTACAAAGCCATGTCTGACCCAGCTCTGTTAGAAATGCTGCATCTAAAGAAATCCCAATCCCTCCACACTACATGCTCCAGAGACATCAGCCTCATTACCACAATAAACAGAACATGCTGGAGGGACAGGTTCATAACCCAGAGACTGCCCATGCTCTGGAATACACTTCCCATATATGTCAAGCAGAGCACCTCACTGGCCCTCTTCAAGAGAAATCTTGATGAGTGGATGGGAAATAGAAAGTTCATCCCAGGGATCACTCCAATGGCTCTACTTGATAGAGGCACTGGGAACTAACACTGGGAGGCACGATGTTAGAGCACTTCTATGGGCTTGTAAAGGCTCCAGGGCCATTAGCCTAGTATGCACCTATGAATCTATGAACCTATAGTGGGTTAGATTGATAAGGATTAGATTTGTAGTATCATTTGAAATGAAAAACAGATAAATAAGCAATTTTATGAAGAGGAAGGAGAAAGTATGAGCTCCCGAGAGATAGAGATCAAAGTTTCCATTTCATCTTTGTCTTATTTGATTTATTCACAGCATTTAATTTAGTGGATCATTAGAATATTTATCTCCTGTGAACCCACAATACATACCTGTCAACTCCCCAGATTTTCATAGAATGTTCAGATTTTTGCCTCATATTTCTGGTCTGTTCCTCATAAAATTTGCAGTTTGAGTTTCAGACTTCATATCATTCAGAAATTGCATGTTAACACAAATCCTGTTATTCTAGTAATTTTCTAACTTTGTAAGAACAATATTTAAAATCTGTCCAATTGTTTGGGCTTTTGCCCCACTCCATTACTTTTTTCAAGATTGCTTGCCCTAAAAGATTGAGAGTATGCCACAAGAATCTTTGTTGACTAGCTCTGTCTTGACTTAGAGCTTACGTACTTGGTAGTACTCAGACAGTGGTGCCTGGTGCAAATTCTTTAGACTCTACTATATTCAGCATTAATGGGACCTTAGTTTTCATAGACTGCATGCTCTCATGTGGAAATATCTTTCAAGGGTGCAATAGAAGTTTCATAGCCATGTTACTGACACTTAGCTCTGTCTCCAGTCCCATCAAACTTGCAATGATTTTTGGATACATGTCTTTTGGATGTTCTAAAGTGGGTTTCAGATAACTGATTGGAAATATATTTTGTAAAGGCTGAGGTCTAGATGGCATAAGTTGTAATGTTTGTCTTCTCACTCTAGGCCTTCTAATACTTTCAGCAGGGTTTATAAGGTACATGGCCACTTCAACCCAAGATATACTGAGTCATGAAGCAATCACTCAATCACAACTGATTAAGAGCACAAATCCCTATATTATCAGCTTTTCTGGTTGAAAACAACAAATTAGATTTTGGACGCTTGACCCCTCAAATACACCTGTCTTACTTATATGCATTAACTTCATTATAGAACAACAATGGAAAAAGGAGAAAAGAAAGATAATGATTACATGGTGGTCTTGCCCCCCCCCCACCACACACACACACACACACACACACACACACACACACACACACACACACACACACACACAGCCACTTTATAATAGGGATGTGCAGACTAGCTTTCCAGAGCTACACACATTACTGAATGGATCGGATTACTCCCTTTTCAAGCCTAAACACTTTCACTAAATTACTGGGTTAAAATGTCATCTTCCTAGATGAAGTAGTTAATATAGTATTAAAGCACAACAAATTATATTTGTGTGAAAGTTCATGGGTTTTAGACTGGTCTCAGCACCTGGACTGCTTTGTATAGACTCTCTAATGACAATCTCCTCAACTTTGACAAAGGAAACTTAATTGCAGCAACCTTATGTTGACCTTACAAAAGCCTTTGAGCTAATATATCATCTCCTCCTGTTTAATCCACATGTCATGCACACAATGCCAAACTCTAGATGGCTTAAAAGCTTTCTTTCTGACAGGCACTTTAAGGCCAAAATATGTAGCTACTTGTCAGCCTCTGCCCCACTATATTTGGAGTCAGTCCTTTCACCTGTTTCTCCTTATTCATCAACACACTTTCAGTTTTCCTTTTACACTTACTTATCATCCTATATGCTGATGATATAGTAATCCATAGACCTTAAGTCTCCCAATCTTGTATCAAAACCAGCTGAACGAAAATATCTCCTAATTCTTCAACTGGCTAACTCATAGAATACTACTCCAAATTATCAAAAACTACCCAAATTTGATGTTATTCTGAATGAACCATAGCCTTCCAAGGTCCCCAGCAACTAGCAAATAATTAGTCAATAAACTGACACTTCTTTAATCCACCAAACACTTCTGATAGCTAGGAATTTGACTAGATCAAGACTTAAATGTTAATACATGTAGATAAAACCAAAACAAAAATTAACTCTCAGCTTTTCTAGGCAATTAAAATCTCCCACATTCTCTGGTAAAAGACTAGCAGCTATAGATGGTGGGTGGTTTTCCTCACAATTCATATATGGACATCACCTGGTAGCATTAACCTGCATGAAAATATTCTTGACCTTGCAAACTTCTGCCAACAACATCTGCAGATTTATTACACTCTCTCCCAAGACACAACATCACCGCCAAGTTCCTTTTAAAGCCCACTGTTTCCTCATCACTCTAAAGATGAAACTCTCACTAGAATCTCTACTTTTTAGACTTATCAAAGTTTAATAATTTCCTTTCTTTGCCAACCACTTATTTCCATGGATAGACTACAACCTTAGAACCCATCATCCCAAACTAACATCCTTCCAGAAACCCAAATCAAAACTGTACTACACAAACCATTGCTTCTCCATCCTACAACCACAGGTCTGGGAATTGATCCCTACTTTTCTTAAATAATACCCCTTCTGTAAGATATTGATAAATGAATCATAATACTTCCTATTCAAATATGCAACTTGCAATGTTTCAAAACTGGCAGTAGCATGGTTAGGGTGGGACAAGAGGTGCTACTGCACTGGCCACAAAGTGTTGGGGTGCAATCAGGCTTTTAAAAGCCTGAGTGCTGTAGCACTCTGTGTATGGTCTAAACTGTGGCATCTGCTTGCTCCAGTTTAAAAGTAAAAAAAAAAAAAAAACATTTTTTTTCCTTTTTAAACTAAAATCTGTGCACTGTAGTACTCCATGCAAGTAGGGAACAAACAGTAGGAACTGCTACACTTGTAGGAAGCAGTTTGCTCCAGTTTAAAATATTTTATTTTTTAACTAAAACCTAAGTGCCATAGATACCATGCAGGTGGGTTATAAACTGTACCAATTGTTTGCTATATTTGTAGCAAGCAGTTTGTTACAGTTTAAACGAAGAAGAAATTATTTTGAGAGTCAGTGGCAGGATAAACAAATGGGACCCGAATGACTGGGGTTGGAGGGAGGAAGGAAGGGGGACATCTCAGTAGCAGGAATGGTCTTTAGTTTGCTTATTGGTGATTGAATTTCTTTACTTCTATATATAATTACTTCTTCAGTGTCTGTGTCCCTATTTCCATCCTCATATTTTATTGTTTCATACCAATTATGCTATTTATCAAAGTATTCTCTGTTATTTCTCACTTGTTATATTGAATGTTACAATGCCAGTTTTGATAGCTGTACTTTATTTATATTTGTAATTTTTTTCCATTTTCTTTCTCTTGGGATGAATCTGTAAATGATCCAAAGACAGCAGTGATATATCATGGATAACAAATTTAAATAAAATAAAATAAATGTATATTTTAGTCTGTTTTGTAATGAGAACTGAAACTTTAGTGAAAGTTACAGAATAAATGAGAGTTTGAACAACAAATTAATTGATTTGTCTCCATTGTGTTAGCTCAGT
Organism: Protopterus annectens; assembly: GCF_019279795.1. NCBI lineage: Eukaryota > Metazoa > Chordata > Ceratodontiformes > Protopteridae > Protopterus > Protopterus annectens. Next base: position 1,403,654,201 of record NC_056743.1, on the reverse strand, counting down.
GTAAAGTGCTGATCACTGTACCTCTCATCTTCTTAGTGCAAGAATACTGGACAGATCCAAAAATAATGGGGGGACAAAGTCTCAAAATTATGGACAGATTTAGAAAGTTGTCAGAATAACAGGTTTTGCTTTAGCATGCATTTTCCTAAGGATATAAAGCCTGAAATCCAAAAGTCTGCCATTATTTAGTGACTTCAAGTCCTCAGTGATTTTCCAAAAAAACACAAATTTTATGAAGAATAGACCAAAGGTGTGAGCCAAAAATCTAGACATTCTGAGAAAAAATCTGGTCAGTTGAGAGGTATGCTTATTACACGAGCTCATTTTCAATTTCAGCCAACCACCAAATAGAAGGCAAAGGAAAAATGTAGCTCTTTTTGAAGGCTGTCATCATACATGGTTACTTGTTATGGTCGACACCTTGTGCCCCAGTAATACTATTTACTGCCCTTCCTCCACATCCTGTCATCTTGCATAAGGAATTAAAACACATAAAACTTGTATTATTCTCAGCTATTGTTATAGACATGACTTCAGTAAAAAGCTAGATACTACAAAATGTGATCAGACATTCTTGTGTAGTTATGTGAAACAATTACCTGGAAAATTGTTACTTTTTGAAATCATTAAAGTCTCAAAAATCATTTCTTCCAAATTAAGTAGAATGGGATGTCTTATTCTTCAGGTAATTGGATTAAAAGACGCAATTACACATCCAGCATTCTCTGAAATAGCATGACATGCAGGTATGGCACCAGCTGTTTTCTAAGAAATGGCTCTGCTCATCTACACTGAAAACTTCCTGCTGTGTAAGTTGCACTCATTTTCATTAAGCAATCACAGCACTGCATGTTTAGGGACTACATGTTGCTGTGAAACATTTTTGCTACAGGCATATTAATATGATGCAATACCCAAGGATTTCAATTAATTGAAGTGAATCAGAGCTAAAACATTTTCTATCATACCGATTTTTGTGATTTGGCAAGGAAATAGTGTATTTTTGTCTATAAAAAAGGTTGACAGGTATGCTCTTATGCCAGAGTGCTTGCAGAATGCTCCCAGGCAGCTGTCCATCTCCTAACCCTGCCCCATAACTTCTACTGTCTATCCCTGCCATCTTTTTACTCTTCAGTAGATTTACACTCTGCCATCTCAATCTGTCTGTGTATTCTAAGGGCCAGCCATCCTCTCTATGAAATATATATCTTTGCTGATTCTTAAATCATCACATTCCCAACAATTACCCATATTCCTTCTCCTTCTGGCATTCCTCTTCAGTTCCATTCTCTTACATAAACCTAGATGATGTTTTCTATCTGTGTTGCAAGCCTCCACTTTGCTTGCCTCCCCAGTGTGTGTGTGCGTGCGTGCTTGCGTGTGTGTGTGTGTGTGTGTGTGTGTGTGTGTGTGTGTGTGTGTGTGTGTGTGTGTAAGTCTAGATATCTGACAGCTATACTTACACTTCTGTCCCTGCACATCTGTTCTTGCATTTCTTCTCCACTTTGGTAACTCCCTGGGGATAATTTTCTGATAGCCTGTTTTAATTTTAGTATTGTGACTAGAACTTACACTGTACTCCATTCACAACCATATCTGTGTTTCAGCATCTTGTGTGCCAACACCCCTAGCTATGCACTCCTGTATGCTAACAATTCTTACTGCAGCTATTTCAATTTGTACTGTTATTCAAGTTATGTGTGATAATCTCTGTCATGCACTTTGAAGAAGTTCACACAAAGATGTGCCAATGTGTTTGAAACCACTTTATTGCTAGCACAAGCCTAAAAATACCAAAGCACAGACTGTGCATGAACTAAACTTCTACACACACACACACACACACACACACACACACACACACACACACACACACACACACACACACACACACACACACACTTGCACACACATTTACTTTATATAGGGTTGTGAAGGCTATCATTTCCAGATCTAAACACACTACTGAATGCATCAGATTACTCCATTTTCAACCTTAGACCCTTTCATCAAATTACTGGGGTAAGATGCCATCTTGCTGTACACAGACAAATCCATCAATTAGATAGTTTATATAGTCAGCAGAATTCAATAAACTCCATGTAAGTTCTGTGTAGAGGCTCCATTGAGGGTATCCATGTACACAGCTGCAATGTGCACTCTACAGCATGCAATGCATGTTAATGCTGTACAGCACACATAAGTGAGGTTTCGCGGTGCACCCCAGTAGTGTTGGCCACAAAACCTCATAGAACAACACGGATAATAAATCCATGTACAGGAGAGCACTGACGGCCTGCCCCTATACTCCCAACCTCTTAGAGCAAGACATCTGTATAAAGCCACTAAATACAGTGGGGGCAAAGTCCAGCAAATAGCGGTATCTTGCCCCATAAACCTAGAAACTTAACAAAATAAATCATCTGAAGATTATGAAGTCCTAAACGAAAACATCTGTTAGTATTTAGTGCCGTCCATCCTGAATGATTATGTGACAGTTAGCATAGATTGTTTAAAATACATCTGCTAATTAACTGTGGTTGGATGAGTTAGTCCATTGTTGATGAAGTCAGATAGTACTGGGTTCGAAAAAGGATGTTGGCGTAAATTTTGCAAGTGTGTATGATACTTTTACATACATTCACTGTTCCTACTGCCACTTACCGTCACGCAATGATTCTTTAAAGAAAAGAAATGGGGGAAGACAGAAAAGTGGTGAAATGAGGAGCAAGCAGGGGGGAAACTAAAGTGAAAGGAAGGCAGGAATGTGCTGGAAGGGTATAGGAAAGAACCATAGCTATCCATTTCTTCATCAGAAACAACTGGGCACATGTGCAGTTTATTAGCAGAATTTGGAATGTCACCTCCACAGAGAGGGTGACAACATAATTGTGTTGTGAAACCAATTGGATCAAATTATGTCTGTCAAGTAGACATGCATGGGAAATGAAGAGCTATGTATAGGACAAACTTTTTGGAGGGACAGGTACCCTTTTTTTTAGGAGAGAGTGAACAGTTGGGGAAGGGCCATAGGCAAATCTGAGGCAGACAAGTTGGGAAGGTAAGGAAGCATTTGTAGACTGACAAGACATACAAGACAAGAAACAGGGTCAGTGAAGGACACAACAGGGGGGTGAACACCTTGACTGGGGTGGGGGCATTGCAAACCTATGGATGTTATGTTTGGTGTTAGTGAGGATCGAGTACTCACCCACTGGACTGTCATCATTGTCACCTCACTGTGACAATGGCCACAGTGTCTGACATCTGCATGTCCTTGTATTATTCAGGATGATGATGGAGAGCAGTGTCTCCTCTCGGAATAAGTGTGCACCAGTTGTGTGGTGCACAGTCCTATGCACCAGACCTGGCAGTTCAGCTCAGGTGACAAAATCACCCTCTCTGCTTCTTCTCCCAGAAGGAACCACAGGCCTATCCTCTGGGGCAGAATTACCTGAGGGACCGGGTAGGGCAGGGGCAGCAATGGGGGGCTGCCTCTAAGCTGGGGCTTGGTGCCATAGCCAGTGGAAGGAGTGTAAGTGGACCATGGGCAACTGGCCTACCCCGCTGTGCTGTAGTAATACCATAAATACAATTAAAATTCCATAATAAACTCAAAATAATGGACAGAATGACATTAAATAAAATGTAAACATATAATAATAAATTAATACAAAAATAAATAATAGAATTACAAACACAATGAAAAATAATATAAAATGAAAAGGTATGTAACAGAAAACAAAAGAAAATTATACATAATAAGCAAACCATGGGTAATAAAAATAATTATGATAATGAAATTATGATTATATACATCATATAATAATAACAATACATATAATAATAAAAAATATGAATAACATAAAAAAATGAAGAGAAGGGTGGGGTGGGAGAAAAAAGAACTAACATTAGTAACCACACAGATAATATACAAAAATATCTACAAATAATGTACAGTATTCTGATGCATTTTGCTTTCAGTAATACAAAATGTTGATAAGTACCATTATTAGTTTGAATACTACCCTGTTGCTAACACTTACACACTATAGTGCAGATCATATCACATCCAACAATCATTCTTGAGGGCATATAGGTTCCTAAGTTCCTAGGTGTGTACTAGGTCAATGGCCCTGGAGCTTTTACAAGCCTAGCCCATAGAAGTGGTCTGGCATCATGCCACCATTAGCTCCTGGTTCCTCTAGAGTAGAGCCACTGGAGTGATCCCCAGGGTGAACTTTCTATTTCCAATCCACTCATCAAAATTTCTCTTGAAAAGGGCCAGTGAGGTGCTCTGTTTGACATGTATGGGAAGTCTATTCCAGAGCATGGGCAATCTCTGGGTTATGAACCTGTCCCTCCAGCATGTTCGGTTGATTGTGGTAATGAGGTTGAGGTCCCTGGACCATGTGGTGCAGAGGGATTGGGATTTCTTTACATGTAACATTTCTAACAGGGCTTTTATATATGTGTGTGTGTGTATATATATATATATATATATATATATATATATATATATATATATATATATATATATATATATATATATATATATATATATATATATATATATATATATATATATATATATATATATATATATATATATATATATATATATATATATATATATATATATATATATATATATATTTATATATATGCTTAACATTGCATATATGCATGTTCCATGTACACTGATTACATTTGACAGCAGGCCATACGAGCCACAGCTGTAGAGGTCTGCAATTCTAATGCTATCATTATGAATATGTAATACTAGTGTACTTTTATTGATGAGTACCTAAAACAGTATTCAAAAGAGCTGATTTTAAATATAAGGAGTGTGGTATATGAACCAACAAGAAGTGTTTTTTTGTAATACTGTACCTTTCCTTTGGAATACAGCATAATGCAAGCACTTTTCCATTTACACTTTATAGATACAGGTTCATTGTTATAATGATAACCATCTGCAGCATGCTGTTGTTGTCCCAAGTTTATAGGTTATTTTTTTTTGTTTGTCTTTTTGGCTTTTCCCGGTTAGGGGTCGCCACAGCGGAACTCTGGTCCGCTAATGATTATAGGTTATACATTGCAATATTTATGTCAACTTAAACAAGTACTGTATATTTTGGATTTGTGGTTTTCTAAATTACCATCCCTGTCTATTCTGTAATACTGGACTGTTGTTCTAAGTAACATACTAATGCATGCATACTTTTGTTTTACAATGGAAAAGCACATACTCAGTGTGATACAAGTGTTTACCACAATAAGCTGTATTTACTCCTAATGCTAAAATAACAGTACTGTTTGAAAGCATACATACAACTTGTGTCTCGCATACTTCTCATTCTTTCCTCATAGGTCCATACATTCAGTGCTCATTCGGCATTAGTTGTGGGAAAAACAGAACACAACAGAATATCATTAAGAACATCAATAATGAACATATGCAGCTACCTCCTACAGGTAGTGCCTGTAAGTGATACTTACACATCTGTAGAGTGCCATCATTCCGGCATTCCTCGATCCAAAGGTAGAGGGTATCTCTCTTCCTCGTCTGAAGGTCTCTAGTGATTTCTACACTGTTCACCAGTACGGGGGGGTGCTGGTAACAATGGACAGAGCCCAGGCCAAACTATTCCATGGATCTGATTTATAATCAGCTCCATAATAGTGCTCCTGCAACAGCTGGGGACCATACTCATTCACTAGAAAATCAACAAACACTTTGGACTCCTGCACACCCCACCTTTGAAACCGAAATCTCAGAACCTGTCCATGAGCACCAGCCATGTCCAATGCAGATGAACACCAATGTATAATGAATTTTCCTGACAATTCCAGTTAAGACAGATACTGAGAATGCACACTAATGGACTTTGCAACATTTGAAAATGGTGCATGTTGAGTAGCATTAGGCAAACATGTTGCACATACCGTGTCATGCATCAGGAAATTACTTAGGACATGAGAAATACTAGGCAACTGCTATAACTCAGGGTGACTATAATGTGAGGTGGGACATCACTGAAAAAAGAAAGATGTCTGCTGTAGTAAAACTATGAACCTTACACATGGTAGTCCTACACACACAGCTGTTGCCAGTAGAAGGATTAAATAACACATATGTATGTTTAATTACATTGCAATGTAATGCAAGCACACATTAGTAAAATACAAGTTGCAGTCATTGTTTCAGAACCCAGGACGATGTGAACTTCAGGCCAACACTTAACACTGCAGCCACAGGAGAAGTTGCATGAAGATCAAATATATTAATATTTATCCTGAGGTTCTCACTGTCACACACAGTGCAACAGCGCTTAGCAGGTTTGCACTATGCAGACTGACATTAAGAACATGCATCACAGATTTACTTTTAGATGTCTGGTTCCCATCTGCTACCTGGGTGGTCCACTTCTACAGTTTGTGCACTGCTACTGTGAGTGAAAACCAGCTGCACTTAGCTGATGCTGTTTGTACTATGCACAGCAACATGCAAACTCCAAATACTGAGATAAAAACAAGTGATAATAAGCAGAATGTAAAATAAGTGCATCACATACACTACTAGACTATGTAACTACACAGGAATTATCCCCGCATATGTTTACAATCCAATTCACCATCTGATGCACATGTCAAACACTGGATGGGTGTCTTAACCCTGTTTTTCACACATGCACCTTTGTAGCAAGCAGCAATAGGCATCTAGCACCATATCTTTCAACCTCTTAGAGCAGGGAATCTGGACAAAGGCACAATTAATGGGGGACAAAGGCCTATAAATAGGGACACTATTTAATTATTGTTCTTACATACTTAGGAAGTGGATAGAATAACAGGTTATGCATTGCCATGACTGTTCTGAAGGATATGAAGTGTGAAACTCAAATGTGTGCCATAAGTCCCTGACCTTAGTCCTCATTGATTGGCCAGTGATTTGACAGACAACCACAACTTAATGAGAAACAGATCAGATATATGAGTCCAACATCTGGACATTCGGTGAAAATATGTACAGTTGAGAGGGATGTGCAGCACACAATCAAATTAAAAATAATGTACAGTTGTAATAAAATATTACATGTTACCTGTACATTTCGTGACATGTTTCACTTTTACAATACTGGAGTAACTGATTACACAGTCCATTATGATGTTTGCTTGCAAATAAACACACTATTTTACATGTTTGTGTTTCTTGGTCATTCATCAGTTATCTGTCCAGTAGTCTGGGGCATACAGTGTATACACCATTCAATATTATTGCATGTCCAATGTCAAAGGATATTAACTGGGACTAATATGATATGTGGCTGCCAACTAAGGAAAGACAGGTTGGATCTCACAAACAAGCAGTCACTATTCTTTTGGAGGTGAGGGAGCAAAGGTTAGTGCCTGCTATGGTACTAACAAGACTGTGTTGGTCTGGTTATCCTACATGTCTGGCACCCTGCCTGTTGTATGATTTAGTTATGGTTGAGAACTGTCATCCATAATGCATCCCTAGTACAGATGTATAGTGATGTCGGAGGATCGTTTTAGCCTCCTAGGTGTTGAGTCAGTATGTTATGACTTGTCCCATAGCCAGTGCAAGGACTTACTGAGCATGGCTATATCTGCCTACAATCACACCTGGTGCTGGTTCCTCCCCTGGATCATCATTGGCCTGTGGCTGCTTTGACCTTGGGATTGTTGGTAAGATGTGTTCCCTGTCCTGTTGATGATCCTTCTGCAGCTGTTTACACTATGGTAACTTGGGTAGCATAGCACATACTATGAGTATTGAGGGACATGTCAGTGGATTGTAATGGTGCCCTCGGCCACAGGTATGTAGGCACTGGCACTGTGAGTGCAGTAGCTGAAAAATATGCTTTATGGCATTACTGGTTGAACTGTGTGTCTCACGATGATGTTCCTCTGTGTGTGTGTGTGTGTGTGTGTGTGTGTGTGTGTGTGTGTGTGTGTGTGTGTGTGCGCGTGCATCTCTGATGGGTTTCCTCAGCCATGAGTCTAGTGCATATCATGTATCCACACCTAAGTGAACCTTGGAGATACCCTGCATAGCACACATCTGGTGCAGCTGGGGAATGTGGCACATATGTAAGTCATGATAACTGCAAGGGTAGCCAGCACACACATTCCACATGATCCCCATGGCATTACACATGACTTGACAGTTGTTCGAGTGGTAGACCTTATGGTTAATGTAGACCCTACCCTGTTCCCCAGGTGTTGCTTTCTTGTGTACATGATTGCAATGTATGGCACTCATAACTGGGGAGTAGTGCAATATATGTTACAATTGTAGCATACTTGTGATTGCCTCCTCCAGTCTTGTGTTAAAATATATTTTCCCTCTACCATGTTGTAGCATAGAATGCAGGGATGTTTGGAAAATCCTGGATGCTGATGCCTATAAAACATCAAGTATGTTCCCTGGTAGTCTGTTAAGGGTACCTGTGGCTAACATACTAATTTAAACACGTACCTTATATTCCACTGGGGTGGGTTCCCTGCATTTGGCTCTGTATCGGACTCAAGGCTGCCCAAGGACCCACAGTTCCTGTACTGTGTTGTTGGCCTGCAAAGTCTTCACCTTCTCTGTCTATGGCTATTGGCAGCAACAACAGCATTGGCTTCAGCCTGTAGCACATACAAATGTATACAAATTGTAGCTGGTACTAACAATCTGTCAGTGCTTACATACATTGTATCTGTACTCCACTATTTCCTCACTGCACATTTTATTTTATTTATTATTTTATTATTTTACATTTTTTAACCAGGGGTGTCTGACTGAGCAGAAAAGGCCCTTTTTCAGCAGAGGCCTGGGGAGAAAAGCTCCAGACAGAAAAATAATTACAGATATATTTAGATATTTATACTTGATCAGTATACACACAAATTACACCAGTCGTGTTTTTACAGTGGTATGCAGCACATCAACAGTTACAGTGGAGAGAAGAAACGAGAAAACATTAATTTAAAAATAACAGTAATTAATAGATTTGTGGTATACAGCTGAAATTTGGAACATAGGTAGAATACATACATAGTACATAAATACAGTACATACATTGTACATTAGCCAATGTTTGTGAGTAAGAGTGAAAACTGTTATCAAGTATTCTAGGGTTAGTATGTGTACCTTATCCCCTTTCACTAGCCTGGGGATAGTAAGAAATATAAGAAATATGAGAAAGGGGTCTACATTGATGTCTTATATTTTGTTGAGTATCTTCATGAGATTGGTTGATTAGCATGTAATTTAGCAGTGCATACTGCAATTAGCATCTCAGAGGCACAGACTAGGTCAGATGCAATCAATTACTAATGTACACCATTATAAAAAGGCAAATGTGTAGCTAGGCAAACCAATGTGGATGAGAGTTGTTTCAGAATTCAAACTCAGTGACACATTTATTTTGGAATAGTATATTTTGACAGAGGAGTATTGTACTCCATTGGGTACGTATCCATTTTGTTGACTAAATAATGCATATGTTGGAATGTGTGTAGAAATTATGTGAAGTAAATCAGTAAGAATTTGTTAAAACTGTTCTCATGACATGGCCTTGTTTACCAGCCATTTGAGAGGTACAGAGGATGTAGAATAGGCCAAAGGTCTAATGCTGTGTGATAACGATGCACACATGTTTTATGGATAGGTCCTTTGAGAGCACTTTTGAATTCACACTGTTGTTTGTTTAGCACATTTGTCCCTTAGCCTGTTATATTGTTTTTTTTTGGGGGGGTTAGTCTCTGCTATGATACAAATCTAGAATGGACTATTGTGTTGGGTGTGGGAGCATAACTATCTGTAATGGCACAAACAAGGGTATGTTTGTCATCCTGCTCTTCTTGTTTTGTAGTCCCCGTGATATTTGTTGACCACTGTTAAATTTTTAAATTGTAATCAAGTTCTGAATACTGAGACCCTTCCTTTACTGCTATATCTGTACACAGTTTATTTGTACTTACGTGACGCTTATATGTGTTATCCTTATTTTGTCTTTCATTATACAATATGCCCGCTCGGCATAGGCCCCCATTTTCTGAAGCAGAGAATGACCTCATCATTGAAGCTTTAAGGCAACATCATGCAGTCCTGAGGTCCAGGGGTGGGCCAATATGTCACAAAATGTGGCCCTGTGGGATGAATCGGTCCAAAATGTCAAAGCAATTGGGTGACAATATCACAGCTATGAGCAGGTGCAACACAGAGACATGAACATGATTCATGCTGCAGGGAGGCATGCTGCTGAAGTGGCACATGATCATCAGGTCACTGCTGGTGGTCCTGCAGCACAGCAACCCCTCACCACCACCAAGGAATTCTTGGCAAACATTGCCACACAGGAAAGCTCCCAGCAATCCATCAGCCAGTATGTTCTGGATGTGGATGCCACTTCTGCATCTCAGGTGGAGCTTCCAGGTATGCTTTGTTAGATCATCAGTAGAATACTGTTGCATTCATTCTGTAATAGTTTATATAGTTTATATGTGTGTCAGGTTGTTTTTTTTTGGTGGGGGTATTTAAGATGGCTGCAGTTTTAAGGTCATTTAGAGGTTGTCAGCCATATTCTTGTTAACATTGCAGTTACTGTAGATATGGATTATTAAAAGTATTACCCCCTGTTATACTATTAAATGTGGTGCTGTTGCCATTACCTCTCCCTTTACTTTTTTCAGGACCATCAGGAATCCACAGATCTATGGCTCCTGCAATTGGTAAGAAGAATACATTTATGTCAGTAATGTAGAAATGTTCCAACATATCTGCTAAAGTGTCATCTCAGGCCTGCTGTGTGGATTGCTGTAAAGTCTACATAATTGTCAACTGTATAGATATTTGCAGAATGTCCAGATATGTGACTCATATGTCATACCTCTGGAACATATTTAAGATCTTAGTGACTGAGCTGCAAACTACTGACATGTCATTAAAGACTGGAGAAATATAATGATAGAGATCTTACATGCAGACTGTATGCATCATAAGTGTCATGGTGAAACAATACCTGTTATTCTATCACCTTTCTAGGTTTGTAAGGCAGTATGTCACAATGGTACCTGTTCTTGGGCCTTTGTCCACACATTATTCATAGCTTTGTCTACATTCCTTGCTCTAAGAGGTTGAGAGGTATGAATGTCTGTAATAGTGGCAGTTGTGTAAATTTCTTAACATATATTGCAGCATAGTAGTGCAGGTATTAATGTATTCCTGTTTCCCTTCCTTTTATCACAGGTGAACAAATCACAGGTGAACAAGGAAGTGGTTCTATGTCCCCTATGCCACCTGTTGTCAGTGTTTCATCAGACTCTGATGATTGGTGACCAAAGTGAGGCACAGCTGGAGGTTGCAGAGGCTGATTCTGACACAGAGGTTGAAATCCAGTGACCCCCCCCCCCTCATTATCCCCAGACACAGCCAGTGTGCTTACGCATACCCAGTCCACTGAGGCCATAGATATTGGACTGTCGGAGGGTGAGGACAATGACCAGGGAAGTGTGGCTACTAGTTCGGCTTCAGTGACAGTCAACACTGGCCATTCCCAAACTGTTGGGAAAGTGCCACACAGGAAGATTGATAGGGGTGCTCAGAGAAGGCCTGCTGTCTCTCCCCAACTTCTTGTGGGTGTCTCATCACATGTCACTCGATATATATTTAGGGCCATCATGGAGGCACATTCAGAAAGGTACTCCAGGAGTATGTTCAGGGTTATAGATGCATCACAGTCTGATGTCTGTGACTGCCTGCATTATGTTGTTGATTCTGTGGATCATCTGAATGACACTTTAGAACAGGATGTGTCTGTGAAGGAGAGCAGTGTATCTGTCATGGAACGCACATTGTCTGTGATGGAACATCTGCTGGGAGGGGAGTGTAGGCCTCATGGGCATAGGTCAGCAACTACATCTGCTGTGCCCGATCATGCTCCCATTGTGGCAGTACATCCACTGCACCATCAGATATAGCAGGGCATGGGGTTGTGGTGCTGGGCATTTCAGGGAAGGCAGCACATCCAGCAGACATCAGTCACCTTCAGGTAATAGCACAGCATCTGACTTTTGCCAGTGCAACTCCTTGCAGAGCCAGTTCTTGTGTTTGGGGGCAGAGACAATGAAGTGTCAGCTCTACCATGCGTGGCTCACAGCTGTCTGACATACAGACATGTAGGGCTAGCACTGAGCTTGGCTGTATTCATGCCGACACTCACACACCAATGTCACATAGAGGGCACCCACATACACACATGCAACATTTACTTGGTCCATCTTGCCTGCTTCCCTTGCTTACACACACACACACACACACACACACACACACACACACACACACACACACACACACACACACACACACACACACACACACACACACACACACACACACACACACTCACAAGCCTTTTGTGTCAGTCTAGGAGTCCTGCACCCCCAGACAACACCCTGTGCAAGTGATGATAAATGTGCCACATCTCTGTCATCTATCTTTTGGATTCAGGGATACTAAAGCTATCTATATTATTATGACATTATTACTTCCATTTGTACTATTCAACTGATAATTGTACCTGTCATTTAGATTCTATGTAGCCATTTAGACATTTGTTAGCATAGAGTTTATCTGCTGTATAGTGGATGCTTTTGTAAAGGCTGTGAAATCAGACAGTTACATGTGTCTCATTAATATATCTAACTTTATCATTAAGGATTGTTAAGTACAAACATATGGATGCATGTCCAAAGTCAGTCCATCAGATTAAGAGCTCAGGACTGTATGTTAGCAATGAAGACAAATCTCTTCAGAATGGTAATACAGTATGAAGTTCCTTTTTGCATGTACATCTCCATAGGTTCAGGGGGTTCATAGAATGTGACTAGGGTATGGACCTAATGGTGTTTAGAAACATAGTCATTACATCACAATATAATATTCAAAGGCAGATATAATGCATGGCTATTTTTTGTCTAGCAAGGACCACCCATGTTCAGCAGAGAAGCAGCAGTGATCCATGCCAGATAACATTTTCACATCAAGTCATCCAGCCTTCCCTTCAACAGAGTAACAGAGGTGCTCTTCTTAATATGGATTTAAAGCCTACTGCAGAAGAGTGACAACCTTTGAGAGAAGTATCTGCCTCTACAGCATGTTCTATGTATGTCATAGTGTACATTGAGGTCCCTGGGACAGGTAACTGGTATTCCACATTACTTACGCATGTGCAGCATTGTCATCCCATTTTGGCCACAGATATCCCTGTAAGGCATACATAATCCATCTCAAAGCTATCTGTATGATACTGCACACAGTGATAGCTACGTCAGTCTGCCCACAGAAGACATGTTGGAGACCCTCTGATGTTTTATTACTCAGACATGTCATAGGTCTGTCAAGTTGATGCAGGTGTCTGGTGCAATACATTTCAAAGGGAGGATTATATTAATTAATATGTATGATGAGGGATGTGTATAGGGACTTGCTAACATGTATTGCTATTGATGTAATGCTGTTGCTAATCAGATGTAAGATGTAGACTGTCCACCTCCCCACAGTAGACCGAGGTTGCAGTTGATATGTATGCCAAGGTATATCAATACAAATGCGGGGAATAGTGTACTCATGGTTATTGTATAATAAGCAACAACATTTATTATTACCACAGGGTATGCTGATTCATTCCTGTTCAGTTCATGTAACACCCATGGCTTTGCCAGCAGTCATTAGTGCCACAGACTCTCTGTTTTGTTCAGTACTTCTGAGATGAATAGTGAAACATGACAGACAACAGCACTGACACTTCTGTTATCACACAGGTGACATGTCTGCTACTTGAGGTGAAGTCTTGCACTGAGATTGAACATTTTTGGTCTATGATCCCATTTGCAAACCAACTGAAAGCATAGGATTTGATATTCACCTTGGTTAGTTTCCCACTGAGAACAAATGTTGGATTGTGATGAAGGCCTTGGTCAAGTTGCGATAGGATGTGTGCACAGCTCTGACGTTTTCTATGTCTCTGTTCACAGTCTTGAATCCCACCAGATTTTGCAGACACAAGATGCCCTTGGAAACACGAAACTGGAACGCATCTAGTGTTTAGCGGTCACCTATTTTTCTGTGTCTGAGATGCATGCAAATTATATCTGTTGCCTTATGGCAGAGGTTGCATAAAGTTATGGTTCTATAATTACACTTGTATTTTGCCAATCATCCCTTGCTCAACTGGAAAATGGTCACTGTATTCCATTCATTGTGGACAACAGCAGTATTCAGACTCCTGGGAGAGTAGATCACAGTTGAAGCACATGAAGAACACAGGCCAGAATGGAATCTGTTCCCATGGAGACTGTGCTCCTAGTCTTGGAGAAGCCAGTGATAACTTTCTCTTTGTAGATACCACAGCTTGGAGGTGATGTTGCACACATGGTTTGTACTAGTTGTGGTGGTGGCAGGGGGGGGGGGGCACTTTTCAGCCAAACATGTCTGCTAGTAGGTTTGGAAGTTACACTGGGTCAGTGTGTGTGCTACCATACACAATTTGATCTAAATATATCTGAGGTATAAATATCAGTTTACAGATGTACATGAAGAGAACTTTCTGGTTATCCCTGGATATGTTGTGTAAAGTCTTAGCATAGTTGCTCTGTGTGGTTTTCTGAAGGTATTTTACTTGCATGTCTATGCTGAGGAGAGTGGCCTTCCACTACTGGTTTCTCAATGTTGTCTTTGTAAACAGCAGCTTCTTTTACTTATAGTATAATGTAGTTATGACAGACATACACCAGAACGGTTGTATTTTCTGGTGGATCCCTGTCTGAGCCTATCAGGCATGGCTGTGTCTATACATTTGTGTAGATGTGTTGACAGGCCATCAGGGAGTAAGTTACTATAGCTATCAATGACCTTTGTGGAAACTGTGTCTTGGAAGTATTTATACCATACCTTAGGAGGGCGTAGAACATAATTACCTTAGATGATGATTGTGATCCTGATTCCTCCTTTAGGGAGTTCATTAGCTATATGTACTTTGAAACATACTGCCTTTTGGTTGGATTAACAGTGCAGGCACTACACATGTGCCATTACATTGTTCACTCATGTTGTTGAGGTACAGGTCTGGAATATGAGATAACCTTGTGTAGTGTTGCACTCTTTTTCCATGGCATTTAAGTTCACAAACTCCAGGTAATATTGTGCAGGTGAGTTTGTTGTCCTATAATTATCCCGATCAGTGGATGAATACTTTCACTCACCCCTGCCTGGGTTGTTTTGCTTTACTTAATTGTTCCATGTAGTAATATATAGGCTGTGTGGTCTTCTGTATTTATGGACAGTGACCTGTTAATGGCAATAACATGAAGGGGTTTCCTATCCACAGCAGGTTGGACATATAATAACTCCATATAGTTATCTTCTCTAAACAGTCTTGAGGCGGACTAATCTTCAATGCAAATAGATACAACACCTCCTGTGGTGCATAGAACTTCCATTTGCTGTGTGGATGTTCGGAAGGCATGTAGCCTTGCAAGGTCAAAGTACTTACTGCGGCCTTGAAACAGGTTTCTGTGACTGCATAGACATCAACATCTCCACTGTGAAGAGTGCTTACAGAGAGTGTGGTTTCAGGTGTGAACTTCCAGGGTTTAGTAGCATGGTTCTCACTTTGTTGGAATGCTACATTTTAATATTAGTTATTCTGCTTTTGTGATCTTACCTAATCAAGGGATTATGATGCAGTCAAGTGGCTTATGTCTGATAAACCAGCATGTTCTATCCACTATGTCATCCCACTGTATCACTGCACTACGATACCAGTAACTTAACCAAGTTCTGTGAATCTGTTGTTCTTTATGTTGTGGTAACATCCTAGGCGAGGATATAACGCTACTCAAACATAAGAACATACCTGGTGGGGACCCATGTTTAGATAGCTCAATCATGTCTGTGTTCACATATTTCATATAGTCACATCTCAAGTTGTGTATACCAAGATGAAGTATGCTGTAATAAGAGTGGGACTTGTTGATAGACTTGATCGCTTGTGTGCTGTGATGACTATGTCTGCCACACAGCTGACACTAAACATATCCTTGTTTAAGCTGTTTAGTGGGGCATCTATACATCTCAATCTCACTATATAGTCAACTATTATGAAAGCCTTTGGTATACATACCCATTGCCTTCAGCACTTCTATAGTAAGACAGTGGTGATGGTATGTCTGATGTGTATAGTCTTCTTGTAGCCTGATTGTGTTTAGGATGTGCCTGCTGTTTAGGTTGGTTTGTGGGGAGTACCTCTGTGCATGATGGTTTGTGTTGGGTGTATATTATGAGTAGGAATCAAGGTGTGTGAACAGACAACCTTTGTAGTGTTACACATTTGGAAGCTAGAAAGCACTGATTCCAGATTCCTTCTATACATAAATCTCTTAAAATTTGTACTTCAGTAATGTGGGGATACAGGCTATTCAGTTACATGAAGTATTATCTGCACTGAGTGAGAAACTCATGTCAACTATGCTAGCAGAGGAGACAGAGGGGAAATGATAGTTGATAATAGGAGGTCTGAACCCAGCACCTGCACAGAGAATGCAAAAAGGAGGGTTATATGTCATCTGACTGCGATTTCCAGCTGACTAATCTATGGGGTGCACATTATGAGGTCCTTCATTAGGTGGAGAAATACCTCTGTTATTGATAGGTAAGTGGGTAAATTGCTGCTTGTTATGAAGCAGAGATTCTAACAGCTAGATCTGCTCTGGTTCATAGCAACAGCCAATTGTATTTGAAAGTGAGTGTATTGTCATTTCTGCATCTATGAGGCAAAGTGTTACAGCCTCTGCATGCAATCTAGAGCAGATTATACAAAGACACACTGTTAAAGCACAAACTGAGTCCAGATGCAATAACCATCAATTTAATACTCCTACTGTACACTCATACCACAAGTGTACAGGTTCATATTAAAACACTGAACGCTGAAAACAGTGAACGGTGTTTCAGCGACACATATTCAGTAAAAGCTGAAAATGTCAAAATCACTGAACAGCGATTTCTTTCCTAGGGAAAGAAATCATTGTTCCAACCCCAAAAAAACAAAACAAAACATTAAACACTTCCAAACACATACACACATACCCTAACACTAATTATACCCTTCCCAAAAAACAGTAAACAACTAAGTACGCATATGCATGTAACCCAACCATACATCTAACGAAAAAAAACAGTAAACATTTTAAAACATATGCACTTACCTTAACCCGCACCCTAACCTTATGGTCAGTAACTCTCGCACATTTACATAAACAGTTCCAAACACATACACACTTACCTTAACTCTAATCTTACCCCCCTCAAAATAAAAGTAAACAGCTGAAAACACATACACACGTAGCTGAACCATACATCTAACGCAAAAGAAAAAAACAGTAAACACTTTCATACATATGCCCTTACCTTAACCCGCACCCTAACCCTAATGTCAGTAACTGTTGCACAATCATGCTCAGGAGCTATACCGGACAAGGGACCACACTACACTTCAGAACAGGCAAAGCAACAAAGTGGTCAAGTGACTTCTTTGCCTGTTTTCCCTACATGTGTCGACGAAAACACATTCGACAAAATGCATTTTTGTCATTCTAATAGGAACCCCAAGTGTACAGATGGGGTTTCTCCAAACAGAGATGTCATCTTCTTATACCTATTCTTTTGGAAATTGCCATTATGGCTCACCACAGCAGATGTTCTGCTTCCATTTCTACCCATCCTCTGCATCTTGATCTGTCACACCATCCACCTGCATGTCCTCTGTCACCACATCTATACACCTTATATTAGGCTTTCCTATTTTCCTCTTACATGATAGCTCCATCCTTAACATCCTTCCCCAACATACCCAGCATCACTCCTCAGCACATGTCTAAACCAATGCAATCCCACCATTCTGTATTCATCTACAAACCTACAACCTGAGCTGACACTGTAATATATGGTTAATAGTCCTGTCCATCTTAGCCCACACAATGCAAACCATAAGATATGGTACTCTGCCAGCACTTGTTATGGCTCCTGCCTTTTTGTCAGTGGCACCATCTGCAACCCATATGCCATAGCTGGTCTCACTACCATCTTGTAGACCCTCCATGTCAGTATTATTGGTACCCGTCTGTCAAAGATCACTCCAGACACTCTTCTCCACCCAATCCATCCTACATGCTCTCTCTTCTACTCCTGTCTTCCACACTGACCATTATTGTGAACTGTTGATCCAGAGTATTCCACAGCATATGCCTTTGCTAACTAAACTCCCTGCATTCTAACCATTCCTCTATCTTCCCTCTTATTCACACACATATATTTTGTCTTAATCCTGCTGACCTTCATTCATCTCCTCTATAAAGCATATCTCCACCTCTCCAGGTCTCATACACCTGTACCCTACTCTCAATACAGACCACAATATCATTCACAAAAAACATAGTCCACGGGGACTCCTATGTAATCTAATGTATCAACCTGTCCATCACCATTCCAAATATATGTTATGATGTTTGTGCATACAATAACAGTAATGTTACTGTTGTCTTATATAGCGTGACATGACATCTACCCATCTGTCAGATCAGTGTGTGACCATGTTGTGACATATACAGGCCCAATAATCTGATATAGCTGATGACATCATCGGTATCTGTTGAACACAAAACAACAGTGCCCCTTAGGCTGTTGTAAAATGCTCTGTATAACATCCACCAACAGCTCACACACATACAAACACATGACTGCAGTGAGACTAGAACCCCTACCTATGTAAGTTTATGGACTACAGATCAGAGTACTTAACACACGTGCCACAGCACAAGCCTGATTTTAGCAGGACTGCAGATGATCTTATGATAGATGACATTAGCAGGCCATGTGGGGCACAAGAAGTTGGGGTCCTGGCCTGACTGGGTGTTAGTGCAAACACCAAAACAATGCAAAACCATGCCATTTGAGAAATCAGTGTGGGCACACACTTCCACTTTTATTTATACATATACACACACAGTTGAGAGCAGTACGGATAGAACCCCTATCTATCTAGGTTTACATACTACAAATTAGAGTATTTAATGCATGCACCACAGCACAAGTCTGATTTTAATAGGACTGTAGGTTATCTTATGGTAGATGACATCAGCAGGCCATGTGGGGGATAAGAAGTTGGAGGCCTACCTTGATTGGGTGTTTGTGGAAAGCACCAAAACAGTGCAAAACCATACCATTTGTAAAGTTGCATTGGGATACACACTTACATTTTTGATTTTACATATACACACACACAGTTGACTGCAGTGAGATTAGAACCCCTACCTAAGTTTATGGATTACAGATCAGTGGACTTAACACACCCATCACAGCACAAGTCTGATTTATGTAGGATTGCAGGTGAACTCATACTTGATGCCATAGCCAAGCCATATGTGTCACAACAGCTTGGAAGGCATGCATTGTCACATTGCTTTGTGGTGTCATCTGAATTAAGTAGCCTAGCAGATGAATACTGTTTAGTAGCCTAGTTGTGTAACAACAATACCCTTATTGAGCCAATTTTCCTGTTTGCATTTGGATGAGCAAACCTGTGAGCACCATCAATTGGCCCTGTCCATGAGGGAGAACACATCATATATTACAGCTTGTATAGTGGTTGATATATGTGTGGAAAATTCAAGGTGACCCAAGGTTGTTGTGCTTGTTGGTGTTGTTGCTGGTGGGGAAACAAAGGGATGGATTGTAAATATATGCACATATATGTATATTATGCCCTCAGTTTGCAATGTTTCCACATGTAGTCTTAGGGGAGACATGGTGTCTGAGGATCATAGGAGGAGGTTACTAGGCTAATGGCCCTAGGGCCCTTACAAGCCTAGCCAAGAGATTAGGGCACCATACCTCTCAATGGTCAACATTTTCACATAATGTCTAGATGTTTGACTCATATTTTTAGTCTGTTTCACACAATATTGTGGTTTTCTGGAAAATCAATGGCAAATCATTGAGAAATTAGGTCAGTAAATAATGGCAGACATCTGAATTTCACACGTCATAGCTTTCAGAAAATTCATGGTAATGCAGAGCCTGTTAATATATCACCTTTCTAAATTTATATGTGCAATCTTTAAAAAGTATCTCTAGTTTTGAGTGTTTGGCCCCCAATATTTGATGCTTTCTCCTGATTTCCTGCTCTAAGAGTTTGAGAGATATGTAGGGCACTATGGACATATATATATATATATATATATATATATATATATATATATATATATATATATATATATATATATATATATGCTATGGTTAACTAAGTGTACAAGCATGCACCTTTGCCTTTTTTATACTGTTTGCACAGCACAAGGTGTATTGCTCACATCTGAGTCTTGCTATTATGTAATATATACCTACTACTATGGTCCAGTCTTATCTCTAATCCAGGCCAGGATTTCCCAATTACAAACAGCGATGACTGAATGCATCCAGTGTCTGTGGTTGACAGTCAGACATAAATCCTATTTCCTCTTTCACTGTTTCTGCACTGCTGCACTCCACGCAAAGTGGCTAAGTCTTGCCAAAAGGGTTTTAAACATGCTGCACATCACACAATGGAATTAAGAGAAGACAAAGTTGATAATAGTATGGGAAACAGAGTCACAGTCTGTAAAACACAACCTATTGCTAGTACATATCCAAAATCTCTACTTATATTAGGACTTGAACCCTCAACAGCATTGCAGCTTCATCAGACAGGATGGCTGCCTTAGTCCTTTTGGTCACAGAAAAAGCTTGCCAGAACAGCGGTCATTCATCATACAACTGCCTGCATAGCAATGTACACTGCTAGACATGAGTTACCTAACACATGCAGTGTATGATCAAATTTACAGTATTCTTCTGGAAATGTGGGGGATAAACAAGTGAAATAAGGCTTTGCAACAAGATGAAAATCCCACAGCTCTTCTTTCCTAAACGCAGATTTATTAAACAGTACACAACGCGTTTTCGCTACTCACAATCGGTAGCTTCTTCAGAGGAAGGTATAATAAAAGGTGCCAAAAAGGCAATTTAAATAAACTTGGCTCCATTACATCACTTCCTTTAAGGAGAAAGCAACAAGAGACAACAACACACTAACAATATTAAAACAGTTCTCATAACTAATTTCAAAGTGATAAAAACGGAAAATATTGAAAAACATTACATGACATTAATATCACAAAAAGTTTTTGATTAGTTATGTATAAAACCAATACATATATAAATGCAAAAGCGTATATAAAAAAGCATATATAAAAAAAAAAAACTTTCATGTACATGATAATAAGCATTCCTAATTAATAATGTATGTAATACACACTCTATAAAAATAATTAGTTCTGCTAAATCGTAAAAGGAGGTTGTTTACTATATCTGTTACCAAAAATGGGACCAGTTAAAAAGTGAAAGTAAAAGGTATATATGTGTATATATTTTTAAACATAAATAACTGAGTTCTAAGACACAAAATGGTCATATTATCTCAAATATGATCTATATTTAAGCACTGGTGCGATGTTACAATGTTCATTAAGACCAGGAAAATTAAATGCGTCTAATTTTAGCTGCCACAGCAATTCATGTTTTTCTAATATTAATGAAGTTGGACCACCCCTGATGATATCAGGAAGATGGTCTATCCCCATGAATAGGAAGCTATGACCTGGAAATTTACCGACATGTTTGGCTAGTGCATTCTCATTAATGTTGTTACGTATGGCATAACAATGTTGGTAAATACGTTCTTTGAACTTCCTGTCGGTCTTTCCTACATAAAAAGCTGGGCAGCATACACAAAAGGCTAAATAGACGATAGATTTAGTATCACAAGTGATCTTAAATCTGATGTCATATCTCCTTTGTCTAATAGAAAAGGAACTACCTGGTTTAATGAGGTTGCACCGGTTACAAAACCCACATGGGAAAGAGCCACATACCCTAATAAGGGAATTGTTAAAAGGACGCTTCTGTAGTAAGTCCTTGATGTTATTATCTCTTTTATATACAAACTCTGGTTTAGATCTGAGAATGTCTACCAAAGCGCTATTAGAGATAAAATACCAATTTTTCAAAATAATTGCTACAACAGAACTAGAATTTAAGTTAAAAGTAGTTATGAACCTATTAGGGTAAAAAGTCGCATCCATAACTATAGAAGTCGTGTCATTCTCTACAAGTACAATTGGAGATGGAATAACACTACATTCCCCTGAGTGTTGAATGATAGGTTCATATTCAAGCAGCGGTTTAAAAAAAACTATGTTTCTTTTTATTCCTACCTCATTGATTAATTCATCAATCAATGTGGCAGGATAACCTCTATTAAGAAACAAATTCTTTAATAAACTACATTCCTCTGTGAAATCGTCATGTTCACTGCACATTCTCACTGCTCTCACTAGTTGTCCCTTCACAATAGCCCTTTTCATTTTGAAAGGGTGGCAACTAGTGAAATGTAGGAAAGAATTAACATATGTGTCTTTCCTAAAAATAGTAGATCTAAACTTGCACATCGTTCGGTCTTTTTTTAATCGGACATCTAAATAATCAATTTCGTCCAAATCGAATCGGTACGTAAACTTCAAGAAAGAAGTTGTGCCATTAAGAAATTCGACAAAAGATTCAGCCATAAAAGAATCACCTCTGAAAAAAATGAACATGTCATCAAGGAACCGAGTGTAGTAGCCAATTTTCTGCTTCCATATTGGGTGATTTAAAACAAAATGTTTTTCCCAATAGGCCATGAAAATATTGGCCACACTGGCCCCACAAGGGGACCCCATAGCGACTCCCTGCTTTTGGATATAAATCTCATTTTCAAAGGTAAAAAAGTTGGAAGTAAGAACAATATCCAACAATTCAGTGATATTGTTTATCTCTGCCCTAGGTGCCCCCATTTCAATGAGAAACAGCTCAATCCATTCGATAGCTTCTTCATGTGGAATGGAGGTGTATAAGTCGATGACATCTATTGTGAGAAAGTTAAGAGAGTCTTCACATTTGATGTTATTCACATTTGACAAAAAGGACCAAGAGTCTTTACATATGCTTGGGATCAATTTCAGATATTTAGAAAGTACAGAGTCAATATATTTTGCACTCGGATAACAGATCGAGGATCTACCATCTATGAGAGCTCTCATAGGTGGGTCATAAAGATTTTTATGTACTTTTGGTATCCCAAACATAACAGGGACCTTTGGGTATAAGATGTCAATGTATTTATATAGGTCTAGATCTATTCTCCCTTCAATAAAAAGGTCCCTGAAATATCCTCTTGTTCTATTAACGCAAATGTTCATTTCATTACGTGAAGAGGGAAATGTGGGGGATAATAATTGTGACAAATCACCCATTTACCATTGGTTTTGGGGTAGCATAGATGAGTTCCTGTTATAGCAGTTACAAGGGGATACCCCTGTTTTGGGGGGTGAGGGAACAAACCACATCTACTGTAAGGATACATACAAGTCTGAAGTCAGACACTGCAATGTGTAACCTTATTTTGTAACTTCTGTCTTGAATGATGTATCAGTAATCTGCAGCAGTAGGACTATATGATGGTTGTATGCATGAGACCTACTAATTACAAATGGACACATGCTAGTAAAATAGTGTCAGTAGTCATGTGTTACTTAATTTTCTGTAGAAATACACCGCTATTTACAGTACTTGCATACTGTACCAAGTTCATAAATGCAAAGGTTATGTCATACTACTCTACAAGACTAAAGTGTGGGTTAAAGATTTACCTTGCAAATGCAGTGGTTGATACAACTGTAGCTTAGGGCTGACTCTGTCTGATGCAAGCAGTACACAGCCAATACATGGATAGGTACAGGTCATGTGAGTTGCCTGGCATATTTTTTAATGTATGTATGTGTGTAGGAGGAAAGGTATTTGTTTCTAGGTCCCTAAATGGTCAGTGAATGTGCTATGGACTGTTCTTAGCAAAATCAAGGGCATACTGAGCATGCCTACATCTGCCTACATGGACAGCAGCTGGGGGTTCCTCCTCCGAGTCCTCTTGTGATTGTGACTGTGGTAACATAGGAGTTGGTGGGATGATATTTAAGTAGGTTTCTAGAGAGCATCTCCACATATGTGGGTTTATGAGTTGTGAGCTTGTTATGTGCAAGAGGTGAAGTGTGTGTGCTGACAACATGTTTGATATCTGGTTTGTTGTTATGTGAGAGAAATTATTCCAAATTCATAGTATGGATATAACTCTCACATGTTGTATTAGTTTGTTTTAGCAGTAACTGGTTGTCAGTATACATGAGGCAATTGCTTCATTGCCTCAGGATACTCTTGTCAATCACACTGTCTGGAGAAATGGTAGGAAACTGTCCACTCATTATGGAAGGTATATATACTATAGTAACTAGTGGGGAGTGGGCTAGATGTACCAGGTTCTGATGTAAGACTAACAAAAAGTGTCTATGCTATGGAGGGCTAGGGGTAGAAAAATGTGTCAATGTTTCACAATGCACAACTGATTTGCTCGTAGGGCAGCAGTGTAAGCTCTGAACAGCTCCAGTAAACTGAGTGCAAACCCAGCCAAACATAATGCTAGAATACAAGCAAAGTAAAACAATTTAAAATAAGTAAACAAGGGGAAGGGCCAAGAGTGAGCCTTATTGCAGCAATCCCCAATGCAGATGCGTCCTTGGCTACACACTTTTGCCACAAGGGTGCAGAGGGGCCTTCTTAATGTAAGATGGCTGATTTTAGTGCTCAAATGATACCAGTCTAAATTCAGCAAGCCTAAATGAAGCTTATGCTATAAAATCCAGAAGTACTAGAAATTCAAAGTGCAGACAATCGCAATCACAACAGCAGAAAAAAAACCCAGTTTAAATAAAGCAGCAGTTCAGTAGAATCCTTCAATAAGAGTGTAGACAACAAACCTTCCTAGTGTGAAAGACGTGGTCGGGAACTTAAGTGCTTAAACCAAAACTAAGACACTTTCAAAATAACCGACACAATAAGCCTTCAATCAGCAATTCCCAGCTTAGAAGGGGTAGGCTATCCTCTCCTGCCCCAAGAGTCTATACCACAAACATTCCTAATGTAAAATAACTGTTTTGGAGATCAAGTGCTTAAACCATAACACACACAGTTCAAACAACAGGCACAATAAGCATTCAGCCAGCAATTCCCATCTCAGATGGGCAGATGCTACCATCTCCTCCCACAAGAATATAGACTACAAACCTTCTTAATGTAAGACAACTAGCCTGAAGCTCAAGTGCTTAAACCAAAAGTAAGAGGCTTAGAATAACAGTCACAGTTTAATGTGATACCAGACAGATGACAGTGACATGTCTTTCAGTCTACCCACATACAGCATGTCATGGTTAGTAGGCCCTATGCTATCTTGATGAAAAAGCCCTGTGGTCTGTCCAGATGCTGCATGTGTTTGGTGAGGCTCATGCAAAAGGGAGCATTATACTGTATTACTGTTCTGATGAGTTTGACTACAATCCTGTCACACAATCATGAGATCTGAATGTGATGGTGTGTCTTATGATGTGCACCAGACATATATACTGCAAAACATTAACGAGAAAAGTTAGTAAGTAATGACACACATTGCAGTTCCTGACTTCATAACCCTTACAAGAGAATACACTAGAAAGTACTGACATGATGCTATCCATTGCATAATTTGGGAAGGCAAATATAACTGACAGGTCTAATTATTGGCTCAACACAAATGCAGATATATTAGGCACTAATGTAGCTATGCACCCTGTGCATCAGACACAATGCTTTTGTATCACTGAATCCAAAAGAGAGGAAAACAGGGATATGGTACAGTTATCATCACTTGCACAGGATGATGGGGTGAGGGGCAGGAGGCCTAGTCTGACACAAAAGGTCTCTGAGTGTGTTTGAGGGAGAAAGGGAAGCAGGCAGTCTGTGTGTGTGTCTGTAGGAGTCCTCCATGTAAAAGTGGTGTGTGAGAGTCTGCATGAACACAGCCAAGCTCAGTGCTAGCTGTACATCTTGGTATGTCAGACAGGTGTGAGCCATGCATGGTAGAGGTGGCAGTTGATTGTCTTCACACTTGACAACAGGAACTGGCTCTGGCCGGAGTTGCACTGGCACCTCCACACCGGAGGTCAGATGCCTTGCTGCTATCGGAGTGTGATCAATGTCTGCTGGCCATGCTCCCTTCATGAGAATGTCCAGGATCATGACCTCATGGCCCACCACATCTGGGTTTTGACAGCACACTCCTTGATGGACCAGCGAAAGTACTGTCACTACGGGAGCATGATCAGGAATGGCCATGTTGACTATCAGCAGATGTTGTGGGTGACCTATGTACATAACAATGAAGTTCCCCTCCCAGCAGATGTTCCATAACAGGCATTGTTCACTCCATAATAGACATCCCTCTGTCGATCACAGACACCCTTTGTTCCAACATGTTAATCATCTGATCCAGGAAATCATCGACATGGTGGAGGCAGTAATGCATGTCAGACTGTGCCACATCCATGACCCTCAGCATTTGTCTGGAGCACCTTTCTGAATGTGCTTGCACATTCATGATGGCCCTAAACACACATTGTGTGATATGGGAAGAGACACCTGCAGCAAATTGGAGGAGGGTCAGCAGGATCCCTTCAAGCACCTCTATCAACCCTCTTGCATGGCACCTCATCAACACTTTGGCTACAGCTTGACTCAACAGGCACTGAAACTGCAGTAGTCACACTTCCCTGCTCAATGTCATCACCCTTCACTTGTCCTATATCTGTGGTCTCAGTGGACTGGCTAGGGGTAGGCCTACTAGCTGTGTCTGGAGAAAAAGAAGGGGGTGGCTGTATGTCATTTTCTACGTCAGACTCAACCTTTGTATTCCCTAACTCTGCCTCAGTTTTGCCACCACCATCATCATCAGTGTCTTTTGAGACATTGATATCAGATGCCACAGGGCTGACACTCCCACTGTCATGATCACCTGTGATAAAAATGGAGAAACACATGCATAAATTAATATCCATACTACTATGGTGCAATATTTGCTAAACAACTAACAGTGCTGCCACTATTGCAGACAGTACAGCAGTCCACACAACAGGCACAAAATGACACATTATATTTCTAGAAATTGATCTGCAGTACTTGAAATAACTTTATTTCACTTACCATCTGCAGGAAGCATACATTGCTGTATTCCTGATTGTACTGAAATAAGTTAAGCAAGAGGTAAGGCTAATATCATCACATTTAACAGTAAGACAGGAAGTACTACGTGTACTCCTTTCAATCTGCATGAAGTATTATTTTAACAAGAACCTAGCTAACAGCTCCAAACTGATCTTATCATTGTACTAATCTTCAATCCCCGCCCCCCCCAAAAAAAAAACACATGTGACATAGAAGCAACTTTTATTTCAATTGTTTTACTATACAACAGTATTTAACTGGTCATACAACGAAACCTAACTTGAAGGTCTTCCTGGGACTGAGAAGGAGGGGCACCCACATCAATCACATATTATGGGCAACACTACTGTGAGTTGTCCTGTTGTAGAAGATTCACCAGGAATTCCTCATTGAGGTGAGAGGTGGTTCTGCAGCAGTCCCACCACCTTTTACCCTCTGGCATGGGCAACAGCAGCTTCACACTACCGTGCAGATGTTAACATGTCATTGGCCTTGTGGTACACCCTCTGATAAGTACAGCCATGGTTGCCCATGGCATTTATGCTTGCAACAATCTGCTGCCATAGTCTCAGCCTCTCTGGCATATTGGGATGAGCCCTTCAGAGAAGAAAAGTGCCATGTTTTTCAGAGCACATCCACAGTAATAGTATTCTCAGCATCACTGAAGGGGGGCTCTGCACCTCAATGACATTTTCTTTCTAAAAGACAACAGAGTGATAATACACATAAGTATCACATAACTACAAAGTAACTGTTACTGGATAAACAGTTAACATAGGCAGTCAGTAGTACCCATTGGAAAAAACATAAAACATAATACATATGTGAAATGTTAACAACAGGCAGGATGCAAAACAAGGAGAGTAGCAAGAGCAACATATCCTTGTATGTGCCATAGCAGTAACTCAACTGTGCCATCCCCAAAAGAACAGTCCATTGTAGTTTGTGACATAGCAGTAAATGCTCTATTCCTCCCCCACCCACTAAAGAACAGTTACATGAACAATTTTGCTAATAAAGCACATTTGACATGCTGAACATACATTCAAAGGACCCGTCCCTGAAACATTTGTATATATGTATCACACAGCTTTCTATTTTCATGTATTGTCAATCATTTGCACCTCTGAAATGGCTTGATAAACATGCCCATGCCATCAGTACACTTCTAACTAATGCATACAGATAACAGTGTAAAAGGTTTTCTTCACATTATTCATTAATATATTCCAGTATATGCATTATGTAAATTGCAGCATACCTGCTGGAGTTCAATACTCCTCTGTAAAGATAAATTTGGAAATATTTTTTTCAAAGTCCTGCAAACATGTAACAAGTGTCTGCACCATCAGTTTGGCTAGCTTTTTATAATGGACAGGATTATTAATGGATTTCATCTGTCTTAGCCTTTGTTTCAGAAAACCCCACTGTAAAGATATCTTTGGAAATATTTTTTTTCAAAGCCCTGCAAACATGTAGCAAGTGTCCTCACCATCAGTTTGTCTAGTTTTTTATAATGGACAAGATTATTAATGTATTTCATCTGTCTTAGCCTCTGTTTCAGAAAAGCCACCATGTAAATTCCATGCTGTTTTTTTCCTGTGGATGTCAGAAGTAGTGGAGTACAGACAAAAGAAGTCTACACAAACAGAGAATGCTAGGAGCTGCTGCTGCTTAACTCCTTTTTTATGTGCTACAGGCTGCCATCAATGCTGCTGCTGCCAATAGGCCTAGACTGAGACAGAGAAGAGTTCTCACGCTACATTAACAACTGCTGCATTAACAAGGTAAGTGCTGCATATGTACTGTATTGTATAATAATATTATGACATGTCCTTGTATTTTATCACTTGGTACAGCAAGCAACTACAAGGTGGAAGATTTG
This sequence comes from Protopterus annectens, assembly GCF_019279795.1. Lineage (NCBI taxonomy): Eukaryota > Metazoa > Chordata > Ceratodontiformes > Protopteridae > Protopterus > Protopterus annectens. The sequence continues at coordinate 1,403,625,027 of NC_056743.1, read as the reverse complement.
TACAGAAATTAATCTAACATATGACAGCAGAGAGTGATTTGACTTGTATGTGCTGATTAGCAATTAGTAGGCCTCAAGCCTCAAAGATTCACACATTGATACCTCTCCAAAGTAATGGTGATCACTGCATGGCCTTAGTTTAGCACTATGAATTTGTGATGGGGAATCATAACAAAGAGAAGTTCAAAAGTAATGAGACACATAGCAGTTTCCAGCTTCATCACCCATACAAGATCAAACTGGCAGGATGCAAGACAAGTATGTTAATAACAGCAACATATCCCTATTTGTACTATTTTGAGACTGGGTCTGCCCCCCTCAAAAGAACATTATACCCTTGACAGGAACCCAACTTTGCTCCTCACAAAACAGCAGTCTATGCTTGTTTGTGCCATTCAAACTGCCATTAATTTGATGGCAACTGTATATCACAGTGTTGCCAGTTAATATTCTTACACATTATAAGGTTAAATATATGATCTGCCTTACACACTGCATGCCTCTGAGTACTGGTCAGATAACTGATGAATGTCCAAGAAACACAGAAAGGTAGGACACAACTGTATATTTGCAAGGAATAATCATAGCAGGTTGTGCGATCACTAAATGCACTGAATCCAAGTATATTACATATATTACATTTACAAGTAACAGGTCATGCCTTGACATCAATCTACATTTGGTTGCACTTGGTTGCATGAAGAATCATGTCATGTATTTGCTGCAATGTTGTTTGTGAGGCAAAGATGGATAAGTCTCCCTCCTGTTTTCTGATGGTGCATTGCAGTGAGATTTGGGGTCCAGACCTATGTAGTCATATCTCATGTGTATGAACAGTTTCTACTGTGCATGACATAGATTGATTTTCTGTATTTCAACTAATTCTCCATTTTTTTATACTTTTCTTAATTTTGGTTTTTGCAGACACTGTTTTCACTATGTGCCACATAGCACAAACAGTTTTAGCTATGTGCATAGAGTGGCAAGGCACAGACCAGACAAACGGGCCATGCAGGTAGCAGACAGGACTCAGATAGCCACAAACATACACCAGATGCATTAAATCAATACTTTTGGCCATCACACAAACATATTAGCTGGCAGCAAGCAGTCTCATGCAATGTGTTTGCATGATGGTAAGCAATGTGCAGCACTTTCAAATATTGCAAATATAGAAAGTGTGCACTTAAGTGCAATACCTGTAATTGGTATTTAAAGAAATGAAATGGAGAAGACAGGAAAGTGGTTAAATGGAGAACTAGCATGGGGAAAAACAAAATGAAAGGATGGCAGGAATGTGCAGGAAGTGACCACAACACAATCTGTTGTATACAGAATTGGACCAAATCATGTGTGCCATGAAGACGTGTGCAAAATAATCAGCTATGTATGGGAAGATTTTTTTATTTTTTGTGAGACAGGTGCCCATTTTTTCTTTTGAGTGAGAAGAATGTTGGGAAAGGGATGTAGAAATGTCTGGATGATATAAGTTGGGAAGGTGAGAAAGCAATTGTAGACAGACAAGACAAACAAGACAAGAGACAGGGATGATGAAGAACACACAAAGTGGGTGAATACCATAGTTGGGGAGAGGGTGGGAAATCCCAGTCCTATGCACATTAACGTGGTTGACAGTGAGAATCTGGTTCTCACTCAGTGGACTGTCATCGCTGTCACCTCATTGTGCCACTGGCTGCAGTGCCCAATGTTTTTGCCTTCTATGAGTGCTCTGAACAAGGATGGAGATCAGGTGCTCCATCCAGTATAGGCATGTGCCCACAGTGTGGAGCACAATCCTACACACCATCTCTGGCAGTTTGTCATGGATAATAAACTCACCACCTCTGCCACTGCTCCCAGAGAGAGCCACAGCCACAGGTCTATCCTCCGGGGCAAAACTACCTAAGGGGTTGGGTACTGGAGGGCAGCAGAGAGGGTGCTATTAGGTTCTACACCAGATGTGCTGGACAGTGGTGCTGTAGCCAGTAGAGTGGGGAAAGGTGGATCCTGTGGGACAGGCCAACCCTGCTGTGCTGTGGGAAAAACAAAAAACAAAAAAATAAATAAATAAATAGAAAAGAGAGAAAATGGTTGGAGTGAGAGAAAAAAGGAGAACATTAGTAACTTCATTTGTGACATACAAAGCACTGATACATGTATTTGACTATATTCTGTTACCTTTACTTTTAACACTACAAACTCTCAAGTTTCTTCCTTACTTTTAAGACTACCCAGTTTATAACAGAGGCACACTATAGTACAGATTGTAGCCACCAATCCTTGATGTGTGCATATATTGCATATATGCATGTTCCAATTATACAGAAGGTCATTTTTGCCACTGGTATAGAAGTATGAAGTTGTATTCCAGTAATGATGAAACCCTAACAGTATTGTATATTTGAGAAGTGTGGTTTTTGAACCCACAACTAATGACTATTCTCAAATATTGTACTGTTATTTTGTCCTACAGACTACTGCATGCATATTTTTCTTTTACAGTTTAGAGATGCATGCTCACTGTTATTTGATTATATGGCACCATTCCTTTATGCTACAGACTAAAGCATGCATAGTTTCTTTTACAGTAGGGATATGCATGCTAAATTTGATACAACTGTATTAAATACCAACTAAATGGTCCTTAACTTTTAATGCTACAAAATTACTATATAAATTATTATTATTAAAATACTATTTAGACAGTACTGTTCTGATGCATACATACCACATGCTTCTTGCATCCTTACAAAACGTGCTGCATGAGACCAAATATTCAAGACTCACTCTGCAGCAGCTGTGAAAAAAACAGAACAGAACACCATTATGAATACCAATCTTGACTATATTCAGCTTTTAACTCTTACAATTACTCACTGAAATTGATAATATATGGGGGGTCCCCTGTGCAAAATTTCCTGATCCAAAGGTCAAGAGTATCCTGCTTCCTCCTCATGAGGTCATCAAAGTAATGTCTGTATTGCTCACCAGTGCAGTGGATAACTGCAGCACTGGTTAAAGCCATGGCAACACTGTTTCAGGCTTCAGGTTTATATTCTGAGCTGGAATAGTCCCACTGCAGCAACTTGGGCTCATGCTCCTTAACTATGAGTCCAACAAAAATTTTGGACTCCTGGACCCCACCTCTGCACCTGAAGGCACACATCCTCTCCAGTAACTCCTGACATGCCTTCTATATTTCAAGATCACTGTATAATGAGCATTTTCTGCCAATTGCATTTTATATACTGATGTTTTCCCACCTATTGCACGTCTCGCACTTACTGAGAGTGTGCACAATTTGGTTTTGCAACATTTGAAAATGTTGAGCATTGCTTACCATTGAGAAAACACAGTAGGCAAGGGTGTGCACTTGCGGGCACAGTATTTGTGAGATGGTAAGTGATGTGCAGCAGTGATGAACAATGCAATTTCTAGATTACTGGGTTTACAGGTACTTGTGTAAATATGCTAGCCAAATGTATCGTGTATATAGTTTTCCTACACTTACAGCTATTACTACAAAAAGGTTGAGAAAACAGTTGTGTATGTTGCACTTCGTTGCTATAATATGCAATCTTACAACAGTAAAACAAAATTTGCACACCCTGAACTAGAACCTCGGACCATCTGCACTCCACACCTACACTTAGCACCTGCTGCTATGGGATCAGTGAGATGATATTTGCTATCTTAGTAGTCATTGCAATGTTCTCACTGTTAATCATAACGCAATGCCACTTATTGTGTTTGTGAGATGTACAATATTATAAATTAAATGCATCTGGTTTATATGTGTGACTATCTGGGCCCTGTCTACAACCTGGGTGGTCCATTCCCCCAGTTTGTTCACTGCTGCACTTCATACAAACCAGGTGAGCACAGCTAAACATGTTTATGCCAAGTGGCGCATTACTGAAATACTGGCAAAAAAAAAAAGAAAATCACAGAAGGGAGACTGTTCAGAGTTTTGCAAAATGTCTAGATATTTGCATCATATTTTTGGCCTGTTCCTTGTAAAATATGCAGTTTACTGGGAAATCACTGAAGATTGAAGTGAACATATAATGACATACATTTCTGTTTTGTACTTCATATCTTTCAGAAAATGTATGCTGGCCCTTTTTCTCCTCACTAATTTAGTGTTTGAACACATTTTTTGCACTAAAAGGTTGTGTGAAATGATCCACTTTCAGTGTTCAGGTTTTGCAGACAGAAACACAAGTGTGAGCCATGAATCCTTGCTTACTACTGGCGCACATTATTAATATTCATGGCGTGATGCTGTGCAATACTGTGCGATGAGCAGTATCACGTATGCAAATGGACTCCATGTAGGCTCTGTATGGAACCTACATGGAGTTTATTGAATCCTGACAATAAATCTACTGCTGAATTGCTTCAACCTCTACATTATTTGGTATCAGTGTAAAAACTGCATCAGTGATCAGTGTGATCAGTATAGGTAGAGATGCAACATGTTGTCATCCGGATGTGAAGTTCCTGTATAAAAACATTTGTGCTATGAATGTTAACATCTAGAATTGGTTAAAAATGGTTTCTGCAAATGTTCAAAATGCAGTAACATAGGTTTGGTTAATCATCCTTTCCTTGAAACAGTCTGTCTCATGGGTCATCATGACAAGTAGATATGTAGTCTTGACAAGCCATATATAAATGACATTTTGTGGACATAATGCAAAGATAGCCACAGATGTCTATAGGTAAGTCATCAGATAAGTGCAACTCATTGAACAGTACAGTTCATAAATCTATAATTCACAGTTAATATAAAACGCATAGCAAGCTGCTGACTAACCAGTAAAAAAAGTACTTTTCCTTTTAATTTGGAGGATAAAAAGAGCTGTAACTGGGGGAGGCAGTGCCTTGGGTGATGCCACAAACAATACTGAGGACCAAAAAGATACAGAGAAAAGACCTTCGACCATTTATCCAAACCTGAGGATAAAAACAAAGAAAAAAAATTGGGTCTATATTATGTAACATATAATTAGCAAAAACGCTAAGCACTGAATGGCCACTTCAGTGAATTTTTTCCCTGGGGAATAAATCGCTTGGTCAAAGAAAAACAAAACAAACTTTCAAACCCTACAAAGTGGGGGGGCTTCACCCCCCCCCCCACACAACCCCCTAACTAAGTATACCAATTCTGAGTTTGCACTACAGTGGGGAAAAGGGCAAATCCCAGACAATGGCCAAGCATTTTTTTCCCCTGGGAAAAAATTTGCTGAAGTGGCTGTTTGGAGATTAGTGTGTTCACTGTTTATGTGTCAATGAAAACGTGTTCGATGAACACATACGATCACATAATATAGACCACAAAAAAATCGGTATGTTTCCACAGTAATCCTGTACTGTTTGCTCTATTCACAAATTTAGACACCTTCATGCATAGCAAACAACTGCCTTTTTGCTACATTGCATTAATGAAAGTAATTTGGCTTAAATTAGTCTGTGAACATAGCAAAAGGGTTATTATATTCATAGATTTAATAGCCACAGAAGTACAATTGCAGCTGCTTAAATGCATACTAAGAATGCATGGACTTGCAACCAGAGAGCAGTTGTTACCTTTTCAAAACTGTGGACCAATCCCCCAAATGTTTGCACCCAAACTTACTACAGTTCTAGGAGTAACATTATCTTTCTTTCTAGGAAAAGTTGTTTTTGTTAAATTTTCTTTTAAACAATCTAAGTAATTTGAAGGATGTCTCATCTGGAAGTTATTTGTAAAAACTCTTAACAAGAGAAATATGGATTGTTTAATGGTAATACTATATTTTTTAGGTTTATATCACAAGATTTAATAAGACTTTCATGTTTGAAATCTAAGGCTGATATTTTTATAAAACAAGGTGATACTGTTTGTCAGTGGTTATGATGAAAAAATGATTATACGGGTATTGTTTTAAAGATATCTGATGAGAATGCATTCAAACCTTTCACAAAGACACAGGTTCTTGTAATCAGTTTCCATGTAGGGCATGTTTTATATGAGTTATATTTGTCTGTTTACTTACCTCTGGATGTTTTGGATTACCTTTATGTTATAGCCCACAAACTATATAAACAGATGTCACAACATGTCATGAAACTGACTGTCTCAGGGAAAGAATGGCGAGCTTAACCTCTATTACTGCATCTTGAACATTTGTTGAAGCCATTTTTGGCCAGTGTCAGAAATTTCATTCAAGGCACAAATTATTTTCTAGAGAGACGTTACACCTGTATGAGTCATACTGAGCATTGATTCATTTTTTATAGTTATATCAAATAATGCCAACATCCTGGCAGATAGGTTCAGTGCTAACATTACCCCCCTCTCACCCCCTAAAGGGCCCATATCTATACAGGAAGAATGCAGAGTCCCTGTAATCAAATATATGCAGGTAAAAGCTACACTCTCTAAAACCAAAAACACAGCATCCATGGGACTGGACGACATCCCAGGCTGCATTTTACATGAACTTCAGAACGAACTGGCTCCCCACCTAAGCACCATGTTCAATCATAGTCTCACATCAGGCTTTATGCCCACTGAATTGCACACAGTAACAGTTATCCCACTTCACAAAGGGAGGAGCCACCACTGATCCTGGGAACTATTGCCGTATTAGCCTGACGAGCCTTCTGCAAGGCCATGGAACATATCATCATGGAACTCATAAACAAAGACATTGGTAACCTCCAAACTCTGGACCATGCCCAGTTCAGGTTTTTGAAAGGCAGATCATGCTTTCTGAACCTGATTGACTTCTTTGAGGCAGTCAACAAAGCCGTAAATGAGGGTTAGGTGGTTCACACAGCCTATCTTGACCTCGCCAAAGCTTTCAACACCATCCCCCATCCTGGAATTATAGCTAAGCTCACTAAACTAAGTATAAATCCCTACATCACAAGATGGGTTGCCAACTGGCTCACTGACAGAACCCACACTGTAAAAGTCGCAGACTCCAAATCTGACTTCAAACCATTGACAAGTGGAGTACCACAGGGTTCAGTCCTGGGACCTCTCCTGTTTGGTATCTACTTCTCTGAAGTACAGGCAAACACAGAAGGCCTCTGGCTAATGAAGTTCACAGATGACTGCAAACTAGGAGCCATAGTCGAGTCCCCAAATCATGTGGACATCCTACAGAATGGTCTCACTGTGACAGATGCCTGGTGTCAGAGGCATGGCCTCAAGTTCAATGCCAAAAAGTGCATTGCCATCCCCTTTGGTAAATACTCTGTACCCCTGAACTACCACATAAACGGCAGTCTACTTAATGCCAAATGTGTGATAAGAGACCTTGGGGCCCAGGTGGGCAGTCTCTCCTTTGATAATCACATTGCCACAGTAGTCAGGAAATCCTTCTATGTGGCACACCTCATCACAAAAGGGTTCTCATCCAGGAAAAAAGAGGTCATTGTTCCCCTCTACTTGGCAGTCATTAGACCCATTATAGAGTACAACACCCCTTTTGGAATATACCTCACAAGACATCTGCAGCAGCTGGAAAGGCCACAGAAGTACCTCACAAAGAGGATTATTGGCCTGAAATAGATGCCCTACAATAACCGTCTCAAAAAAACTCCAGCTTTACTCTGTAGTATATCACTTACTCTGAGGAGATCTCTGGCTAACATATAAAGCTATGTTAAACCCAGAGCTGCTGGACATGCTTCACCTTAAGAAATCCCAATCCCTCCGAGCTACATGCTCTAGGGGCCTAAACCTTGTCACCACAATAAACAGGACATGCTGGAGGGATAGAGTCCTAGACCAAAGACTTCCTATACTCTGGAACAAGCTACCCATCTATGTCAAGCAAAGTTTCTCATTAGCACTCTTCAAGAAAAATCTTGATGAGTGGATGGGAAATAGGAAATACACCCCAGGGGATCACTTTTGTGGCTCTGCTCGACAGGGGCACAGGAAATTAACTTTCTTGGGTGGTGTAAGTCAGGGAACCTTGTTGGCTAGGCTTACTTAGGCCCTTGGGCCAATAGCATACTACCTACCTATGAACCTATGTAATGGTTGAAACAATGTAATAGCATCTACAGTATACAAATAGCCTTTACACTAATAAAGTTTGAGATGTTTTGTACCCCATTAGAGTTGGTGTTTAATGACACAATTTACCATCAAATAACCCATAGCCAATACCTAGGCTCACATCAGTGTCTCAGCTAGGGAAAAACAATTTGCAGATGACATCTTTATTTCATGCAGGGCACTATTGTAGATTTGCAAGAATTTGTTGAATATCTTAGCCAGAGCACTTATTCATAAATTTTAAATTTAATTACTCATGTGATGAGATTTTCTTGGAAGTGAATTTTAATGGTAAGATAAATTTTTATAATGGTTTATGTTTATAGAAAAGCAATCTGTATGAACAATTATTTGCACAGAACTGATATGCACCCAAAATTTATATGCAAAAGTGTAATGTCTGGCAAATCACTATGGAATTGTAGGCTAAATACATCAAATGTTGCTGTGGTTAATGAGATGGATGATGGTGCTGGAAATCTCTGTCAGAAAAGTTATGTATTAGATATGGTTGACACCATCACAAATTATATAGTTTCAAACAAAGATACTAAAGTAGAGCTTTTGTTTTCTCTGATACAGTTGTAATGGGAGACAGCAATGATCAGAACATTTCTGACACAAAACACAAGTAATCCACAGTGCTCGAGCTGGGTCTGGTATTCAACCTATGACCTAGAGGGTAACATGACAAATGTAAAATAGTACCAAGGTTAAGTCCAGAATATATTACATTAGCTCTTAGTTCTAGCAGAATGCTTCCAATCTCATCCCAGCAGGAGGAATAAGATGCTTTCCAGGCAGGAGTTCATGTTCAGAACAACTACTTTATGGTCCTTGAACAATACACCACAGTAGTTGTTTGCGTGCAAATTAGCAAAAAAAGAAAGGTGAAAGGTGACTTTCTGTGAAAGAATACATCAAAGAGTGGCAGTGTGCCATGCACAAGATTACCCAGTGATATATATAACCATAGTGGAATCTGAAATGCAGTCTTTCACATAACATTTATATGCTGCATAAAGTTGGAAAGCAGAATTTGTACATGCTGAATTGAACACATGATGTGGAGTACAGTTTCTAAAATGAAAGTGAATTAGAATATATCATGATATAATACTCACCGTGAAAATGTATAACCTCTCAACAAGTACATCTATAAATGCCTGTGATGAAATGGTTACTTGGGTTATACTATAATAATAGCCATTAGCATGCATGCTTAGTAAAACAGATTAAACACTGAGGATGGGGGTAGAGCAAGAGCAAAAGCTAAACAAGTCTTTCATTAAAACTGTGCCTGAGCACAGAAGTACACGTACTATTGTGTAAATAACTGAACATGCAGGCAATGGATGCAGCTCCAGCTTCCTGTGGTGATGATCTCTAGTTGTTATGGAAACCTCACACCCAGCAGCTGTGTTTTGTATGATATCGTATGCAAAAGCTCCTGTTTATCTACACAGTGTTTTAGTAGCCTTCAGACTCAGACTGCTAGGGACTCAGACTAAGGTGAAGAGATTAAGCATATTTCCCACTTGTACCTTTTTTCTAATCAGTAATCAAAATTTTTCTACTCAGTATGAAATAGATTAAGTGTGTAATACTCTCTAGCTTTTATATTTACTCAAATTTCTCTAAAAATACCTGTACGCACAGTTTACCACAGACCAGTTCATTGCTTTTTAGGGTCTACATTTATAATAATCAATCAGTCAGCCAGTCAGCCAGTCAGTATAATGATTCAGACAAAGCAAGCACAACCTAATCTGTCATGGTATGACATTTGTATAAGTACAAAATCAATAATAATAAAAAGGAAAGGGGCACAGGGAAAATTCAGGAAATATTGTTTCTTTTAGTGATTTATTTATATAGTAGTGAGGCACATACCTCTCAAACTCTTAGAGCAAGAAATCTGGGCAATGCCATAAATAAAAGTGGAACAAAGGCCCAAAAATAGGGACAATTTTTAAATACTGCTTTTACAAACTTAGAAAGTTGATAGAATAACAGGTTTAGCATTAGCATGAATTTTCTGAAGGGAATAAAGTCTGAAACTCAAATGTCTGCCATTATTTTCTAACTTCAGTCTTTAATGATTTGCCACTAAATTGCCAGAAAACCACAATTTTATGAAAAACAGACCAAAAATATAAGGCAGAAATCTATACATTCTACGAAAATCTGCACAGTTGACAGGTATGGTGAGACATTAAATATCAAGCACAATTGCATTTCTTCATTAGAAGTAACAGAAATCATCCTACCTTTCAAATGCTACCAGTTTCCTTTAACATCTGTGTACCTACAAAAAACAAGGTACACTTTCAACATAGTGCTGTCTTTCTCTCAGCATTATTGCACTGTGTCGTGATGAAAAAGAAGTACCTCTGTTGGGCTTGGGTTAGTCTGAATACCTCAGTTATGATGGATCAGTTGTTAGCCATGCCCCTAAAGCAATAATCATGTTTTATTCCTGTTGTATGTATCTGTCAAGTAACTAAGAGCATTCTGAGAAATGAGTGGCTTGGATGATTTTGTAGCTTAGGTCATATGGTGCTATGAATGGATATCCTGCCAGTGAAGTACTTTTTGTCACACAGCTTATCCAAAACATGGACCAGCATTCATCAAGTTCTTTTTAAGGGCAACATTATTTGGCTCAATATACACAAGTTCTTATGGTGATTCATTTATTTTCAATAAAGAGGAATGACATACTAGAGAATGTTTGTCTTGTTTTGTTAGTTTGGCCATCTTAAGTGATTGTTTAAAAACACACATATAGATGTTTAAAATTATCTAGAATAAAACCTATACCCACAGGAAGAAGCACATTCAGTGTATGTTACCTTACAACAAAGCTAAAAACTCCATATACTGCTTGATTTGTTTTGTCACAAACAGACATTTCTAAAGATGTGTGCAGTCATCTTGAATTTATTTGCATCTGCAGTTATGTTTGCAGAATAACACACCAATGAGTTAGCAAATGAATGGCCCAATTGGCTTTGCTCCAGTAGAGTGGAACCATTACTTGTTTGCTACCGGGGTCTATCTCCCCAAGTATACACCTCGGCATTTTGTTGGTTGCTGCTACTGACATCTTGTTCTGTTCCTGGTGGTCTAAGTGAAGTATAGGTGCAGTCAACACCCCCAGAACTTTTCTTTTTTGTTGCCATCAATTCCACTTCCCCTGAACTGATACTTTCCACTAGGGCTACTGGGGTCTATGTGTAGTACTTTGCTTTCATCTATGCTGAGCATTAGCTTTTGTCTTTCAGCCCACTTCAACAGTCTTTGTAAATCCTTCTTTAACTCCGATCCCCCCCCAGTGTTGCACTAACCTTTGTGTACTCATTGAAGATAACGATACAGCTCTCTGTTCTCTTAGATATTTCTTGGGGAGCGAGGTTTGGCTTGGAAAAGCCCTAGTGGTTGTTAGCCTAGTAACAACCAATGAACCCATGAACCTATGAACCTAAAGAAACTCAGTGAAATATACTGTGCCCAGGACTAACCCTTATTACATTCTTTCTGTATTCTTTATACTGTTGGTCTCACCATAACCGTTTGTGTGCAGTCATTCAAAAATGCAGAAACTCAGTTCCTTAATTAAGATCCATCCCCCAAACTGTTTCGATTTCTTGTCAGTCTCCTGTGTGAAACAAAGTCAGAAATCTTAGTGAATCCAGGCAGACCATGTATACTAGGACTGCCCTACCAAATTATTATGTAGCCCAATCACACAACTGCAACAGATTTGCTTCCTACCTTCCTCTGGCAATGAACCCATACTGGCTGTTCTGTCGTGAATCTAATCATGACTCTCCCTGACACTGCTATAAGAGGAAAAGGTCTGTATATCTCTGGATTTTCTTTACTCTTATTACAATGTACAGTGGTATCACTCCTGTGGGCTTTAAGTCTTCAAGCATTTCATAGTGACCAGTGATTTGTTTACAATCTCTGCGGGGGAATCTGCCAGCAAACTGACCAATTTCAGAGGACCTTGTGGGGTGCTCTATTTGGCCCTGTGCTTGCCTTCCATTAGGGAAGCCAGTTCCTCCTCATCCTCCTCTGTCTCTGTCCTTGTAGCTACCTACTGCTTTCCCCACTATGGCCTATTATTTTCCAAACATGGCATCCTCTCATAGTGTTTCTTTGCAAACAATGAAGTATAGTATTTATCAAGTTTCTCTTATTTTTCCATTTTCCTTGATTCCCCTCCCATCTTTGCCCAGACTGGCCATGTTTGTCTCCCTCTTCCTCCTTCATTATCTGTCTCAGGAACAGAATATGACCAGGTTTGTGTCAACTTCTCAGCGACATCATGCAGGGCGCAGTGTCTTAGGTAAAAAGCATTTTTTCCCTTCAGTTTGTCTATGTTACTGTGTCTATCAGAATGCTGAAGGTCAGTTCTCAGATTGGTCAGGCTGCTTATATGGCTTCCTCACTCATACACTCAGGCTTCTAAAGAACCTCAAAAAGCTACAAATGTCCCTGGGTCTTTGGATGGAACAGCAAAACAGTCTGATTGTTGGAAACACATCAGATTACAAACAGTTTATGTCATGCTCTATATTTATTCAGGGGTAAGCCTTCTAAAATTTGGTATAGAAACAGCATAGCCAAAATTACTTAAACTCAATTGGACCTAGTGATAAACATGAAGGCTATGAGCTAATGCCAGAAAAGTGTGACTAGGAATGTTTGCACGAATGACTATTATGTACCTGTTATTTGTGTATTTACAGAATAAATGCTGCTTTATCTTACCAACTCATGTGTACTGTTTTTGTTAAATACCATTGATTGTGGCATATCAGACGTGACCAGGGTGTGCGTGGAGTGACCAGCATGTCTTTCAACCTCTCAAAACCTCTTTATACATCTCATATGTTAGATATTCACATAATCTGTTTGTTTTGCCTTCTAATTGTGTTCTGACTGAAAGAGCTCTATCAAGATCAGTATGCCCACCAGTGACATTAACACATGCATAAGTCTGATAATGTACACATTCATTATGACACACATGGCAAGATACTGGCTTTATTAACCTGATCAGGTGCCACTACATCTTTAATTTGTACTTGCAGAATGCTTATTTTGCTGATTGTTTATATCCTCTGTGTAATATGAAAGCATATATTTTTACAGGGAAATAATACAATTATTTACTTGGATTTCACACTGCAAGGTATCACCATACTTAATATGACAAAAACATTCAATAATCACATTTAAAATACCTTATTATGTGTATCCAAGGAAAAGTACATCCTGTATATGTTTCTGACACTTTCATCATGTTGCTATGATCATGCCAGGTGTGTGTGTATGTGTACATTGTATGTGAGAAAGTATCTGTTATCAATGAAGCATATGTATTTGTAGATATTTATTAGGTTTTTAAAAGGCCTATGCTTGCATTCATTGCTGCTTTTCATTTTCTTAACTTAGGTATGTGTGAGGGAGTTGATTCCAGTTTGATGAAACAATCTTACTACAGGTGTTTTTACCTTAATCAAATATGAAGGGGGTGGCAGTCTTTAAATTCCAAGCTTGTTGCTTTACTGAGTAAGGAGGAAGAAAGAATGGGTTATTCTTAACTTGTTTTCAAGGAGGTGTATTACTCGTCATTGAAAAGTTTTAAAAGTATATGTGGTTGGCAACAAGGTGGACTGAAAACTAATAGGTAGCCAGTTTGATTTGTTCAAAAGCTACTTTTCTAATTGTATAAGACATCTTGTTAGAAAAAAAACAAACTTAAAAATGTGGGTATTATATTGAAAGAAATATTGTGTCCCAGTTCAAGTTACCTACCTTTTTGTTTTTCCATAGTCTACAGTGAACTCACACTGACCTCTCTAACTTCCACGGGGCTATATGCTACAGATTAATTAAGTTTACACTGAACACTCTAGCATTATCCATCATTGTACTCTGTAAGTGAGAATGGGTACTTCAGCCTCTAGCACAGACTACAATACAAAGAGTTAAGTGCCGCATATGCTGTGATACATTTTGGTTCATTGAGGCATCCAAGGGGTCCATTTCTACCCCAAAAAATCTTAGATCCTTTAACAAAGCCCTCCTGTTAGTGAATAAATCAACTTGTAATAACTGTGACAGCATCTGCAGGATTGCTGTGCCTAAATTATGAAATGTTTTCCCTTTGAATACAAAACTGTGCATCAATTTACACTTTAGAGGGCACTCAGAAATCAGTTTAATTTCCTACAGTTCTCCTTCTGATTAAGAAACATATCAGTTATTGATTATCAACATGTTTAAATATCTGCTCCACTTTAAATTACCCGTGGTAACCTAGTATCTATAATTACACAATGAAGGAGAGGAGCATACTTAAAATCAATGCCATGTAACATTATATAACTGATAATTAATTTTTCTGGAACCACAACCCCTTTTCCTTATGCTTAATTACTATTAATGTTTTGACTTCCAGTCCCTTGTCCTACTAAATGACTTAGACATGCCTGACAGTATATCTAATGTACATATTCAGTACATTTTGGTTTTAAAACCTGTTCATATTGCATTATTATGTATTACTTTTGCTATTTTACTGTCTAACTGCAACTAGGTATTATTCATCAAACGTTTGCTAAATGTACTTCTTGACTCTGTATGATTTACCTAGATACAACAATGAAATAAATAAAGAGTATCCTATGCTACATTTCATAAGCAATAAACTATGCATTAAATTTTAGCAGGAGATTTTTCAGAAATACCACACTTCTGGGATTACTTAGTAGGTCAGAAAGAGAGTGTCACGTATTCTAGCACAGCAAAAAACTTGCAAACAATTGTAAATACCAACTGCAAACTTTTGTTTACAAAATGCAATAAGGGTGGCATGATTGTGCAAGTGATCTGCACTGCTGCCTCATAGCCCTTGGTTCTCCAGGTTCGTTTCTCAGCTAGGGTGCCTTTTGTGAAGAGTGTGAATGCCAGCTGTTAGGCTGGGTAGGGATTTGCTGGTGTGCCTGGGCTCCTTCTGCATCTTAAGATATGCTGATGAGTTTGTTGACAATTCTTCAAATTAGTGGTGTGTGTGTGCCTCCGTATGTGTGTTTATGAATAACAGAAGCACTATTTGTTGAACTCTTTTCTTTTGTAATCTATTTTATTGGACTTGTATCAGTTTTGCCAGAATTTTACATCATGGCTGATTGGCAGTCAAATGACAACATTAGTTTCTGGTATTTTTGTGATCTGACCCCCAAGGGAACAATATGAGAGTTTTGTTTTTATGTGTTTGAAATTGAGATTTGTGTCCATCACTGAACACCTGACTGCAATGGTATGTTTTTGAATGACCCATTTTCATGTCATGGCTCTTAACTTCATATCATCAGTTATTTTGTGTAATCTTTGGCTATAACTTTTGTTTGCTTTTTCCTAGTTATAATATACTATTTTATTGTATTCCTTTATTACTGTTGAATTTTACTGTCTATTTTGCTCAGTTTGTTTTTGTTTGTACAGTTCTTTTATATTAGCACTTTAATAAACATGAACTGCCAGTTTCACAAGGAGAATTAAGAATAGCAGTTGTCGTTTAATTCCCTTAGTTTTTGTTTACTTACTGGGTGACTGAGCAAATCACTTAACCAGACCGATCTACTGGGTCACTCCAGAAAAAGAGGCCTATACTTAAAGTGTTTATCAAGCTAACTAATGACCCCCCCTCCCCGAGTTTTAGAAATATGTGACTCTGCAAAATTCTCACATGCAATTCCATAGCATGTAGTGTGTTATACATGCAATTTTACAACACATATTCCATGCTTAGCTGGCAGTTTCATAAAGGACAGTGTGGGGCAGAAGCATCATACCTTTCAACTGTCCAGAATTTTGTAGACTGTCCAGATTTGTGCCTCATAATTTTGGTCTGTTCCTCATAAAAGTTGTACCTTTTTTGGCAAATCATCCAGGAATGAAGTCACTAATACTGACAGACATTTGAATTTGAGACTACATATAATTCAGAAAATGCATGCTAATGCAAAACTTGTTATTCCACCAAAATTCTAAGTATATTAGAGCACATTTTTAAAGTCTGTGTGTGATTTTGGGCCTTTGCCTTCATTATTTTTGGCTGTGTCTTGAGTTCTTGGCAGTAAGAGGCTGAGAAGTACGAATATCATGCCATTACTGTACCATACCATATAATACCATATCATTCAGTGTAATCACACAATAAAACATGGAATTTATGTTGCAGCTTCTGGAAGCATATACTTCTGCACATACTTTATGCTTATGGGTGCTGATAAAAAAGAGTTTTATCATGGTAGGATATAAGACGGGCACCAGTGTAACATTCGGCATGTTCCTCCAATTGTTATATATACTTATTGAAATTCCACAGATTCATCTGGGATCAGGACTGCCCATTTTCCTGTTGTAGACATCTTGTACACTTCCTTATTTGTAAACATTAATGGGCATTCCTTCGTTGAAGGTTGTGTGTTAAGCCCGGCAAGCCAGCACGTAAAACTCTACTGGCAATCATTAGTGGACCGGAGTTCCGCTGTGGCGACCCCTAACTGGGAAAAGCCAAAAGACACAAACAAACTAGAGGAAACTCATGAGACTCCCTTTGGAATTGCCTGTGTTTTATTGACTATTACAAGGTCTGGATAGTATGCCCAATGCATAAATTGTTTTAGTATCTTGGTGACGGAATTCAGTTTGGTCCACCCCAACCCAGTCTTCTTAACTATTATAGTATTGAAAATTACCCTGACCTGTGCCTATAACCTTCCCAACCCAACTATTGAGTTTCCAGAATTTGGTTCTCTATTCCTTCAATATTATCTCCTTTGAGAAGCTATTCCATTGGTCTACCACCCTTTGAGTGAAAATAGCACCTTCTTCGCTGATCTAAGTGCAACCCCATCTCTTACAAGTTTTATATTATGTTTCCATTTTCTTATGCCTATTTTTCCTTGAAAAATGTTTGCAGCACTCTTGGGGTTGATCAAGAAGTCAAACATACTAAAGAAATTTGCACAATGTAGCTAGGCATAAAGATATCCTTTTTTTGTTCCACATTAGAATTACCCTCAGAATATATTAGACTTAGTAAAGTAATTTTCTAAAGAAGTGAGCAGACAGTCATCATAAAATTAAACATCCATCCCTTTGACACTGATATGGTCATCCAAATGACAACTCCAGTGGGCAACATAGCAGTAAAACCAAATCAGAAGTCAGGAGCAGGAGGCAGCAAGCAAAGTCTGGAATACAGGCTGGTAAATAATTCATTAACTTTTTAACCACTCTGCTGCAAGAAGTTTAAAGAGACACTGGTGACTTAAAAATAACAAGAGAAGAGACTAAACTGGAAATCACAGCCATTCACCAGCAGCTGGAAAAACAATGGCAGGATCTATTAGAGTACCAGGACTTGCTGAATGTGCTTATTCATCAAACTGAAGAATTTTCAGTCAGACAAAGGAATTTAGAACTGAAAATGGATAACATGGAAAATCGGGCTCATAGAAATATGTTGAGTCATCAGTTTGTCTGAGAGTCTAGAAGGAAACAATCTTGTGGCATACATTTGGAAGGCATTCGACATTTTGTTCAAGAAGCAGATCCCCTAAAATTGAGCAGCCGCATAACCAGACTAAAAGTTCCTCTAGTCTACCCAGATACCTTTTTCAATGCCTAAATGATATGGATAGAGAAGAAATAATATACACAGCCATAGAACTGGGACATAAATGTCTTATCAGTAGTAATCCCTTCTGAATATCCTTGGATTATAGTACCTCACTTTTTAACAAAACAAGCTCCCTTACCCCAGTGCTTTGATAATTTTAGGTACAATACTTTGCAATCCAGCTGCACTTTCCAGACATGTCATTTGTCTAGAAATGATTGCTAAGGTTGCTGTTTAGTTTGCCTCCTAGAGTAGAGGCATTTCTTGATAGACATCACTTGAATCAGTGCAGTAACTCTTTTTCTTTTTCTCCTGTACCTACCTCCAACATAAAAAAACTCTTAACTAAACTTAAACCCACCAACTTAGCAGCAGACAACCTCCCAAGTGAATACCTACAAATCGCAGCTGATGCTCTGGCCTACCCAGTATCCATCTTGATTAACTGATCTCTGTCAGAAAGTTATGTTCCCACACTGTGGAAAGTATCACATATAATTCCCCTCCACAAAGGCAGACCCTCCACAGAACTATCCAATTACCGCCCCATAGCTATTCTCTCTCCACTCTCCAAAATACTAGAGAGATGCATACACTCTCAGGTCTCAGACTACCTCCTTACTAACAACCTCCTTTCCAATACTAAGCATGATTTCCGACCAAACCATAGCACCACCACTGCCCTACTCTCCTTTACTAACACTATCCTTCAGCATAAAAATAATGGCTATCTCTCCTCTGCTACTTTCCTAGACCTATCTAAAGCATTTGACATGGTCCCACACAAACAACTTATCTCTGTCCTCAATAACCTATCCTTCTCACAATCAGTCACCAACTGGTTTCAGAGTTACCTGTCTGACCGCCAACAATCTGTTGTATGGCAGAATGACATATCTCCCCAACTACCTGTCTCCATAGGGGTTCCCCAAGGATCCATCCTTGGATCCCTACTCTTCTCTGTTTTCATAAATAATCTAGCCTCTGCCACCACACATGGCACACTCATATAATATGCAGATGACTTGACCATCATCTGCTCAGCCCAGTCCCTACCCAAACTGCAAAATGTCACACAGGAAGCCTTTTCCTCTGTTGAAACTTGGTTATCCGATGCCCAATTAATACTCAACCCAAACAAAACTAAACTACTCATCTTCCAACCCACCAAACATACTCAAAACAACTCTCACTTTAACATCACAGCAAAAGACAACACCACTATATACCCAACTGAACACACCAAATTGCTAGGAGTGGAAATAGACAATAAACTAAAATTTGACATTCACATATCCATGACCATCAAAAAAGTCCACAAAAAACTAGGAGCGTTATACAGAAATAAGCATCTTCTCATCAAAGCAGCAAAGATTTCAATAGCAAATTCCCACCTTATCTCCACCCTACTTTATGCCTCTCCAATATATACCAACCTAAGGCAATGCGATCTAAACAAGCTAGAGACCTGCTACAACAAAATTGCCAAATTCGCCACAGGGGCATCCTACCATAGTCACCAGTGTCTCTCACTTGCTGAACTGGGCTGGCTTGAACTCCCTCACCTCCTTCAATGGTATCAACTCTCACTCACCCACAAACTAGTAAACCATCCACTAAATGTCCCATCCCTCCAGAATCTACTCCAACCCTATCGCACCACCAGACCACTAAGATCCAGCAACAAAAATCACTTGCAGATCACTAAAGCTAATAACTCTGCTGGTGAAGCACTATTCCCTTGCACCATAGCCAAATTATGGAACCCCCTCCCACCCACAATTACCTCCGTACCATCATTCACCCACTTCAAAACTTTACTAAAAGTGCACCTAAAACATGCTGGCTATGCCCTTGCAACTCCCACTCTAATATCACCCACCCCATCCAACCACTACCTTTCTTTCCACTCCACTAACTACCTTGATTATAGCAAGATCAGATGCTCATAAGCCTAGTACTTATACAGCAGGAACTTCTTATTTTAACATTTGTTAATGTCTGTTATGTACTTCACAGATAAAGATTCTAGTTGTCTACTGATGTACTATGTTCTTCATCTGTAAATATGTTGTAAGTAATTGCTATGTAAATTGTTAATCGCTATGTAATCCAATGTAACTACTGTCTGTTTATTTTAACTGTGGAGCTTTTCTCCCCGGGCCTCCACTGAAAATGGACCTACGTCCAGTCGGACACTCCTGGTCAACAAATATAAATAAATAAATAAATAAATAAATAAATAAATAAATAAATAAATAAACTCTTCCTTTGCCTCTTCCTCAACAACTGGAGATAGTAAAGGAAAGTTCCCTAATCACCATCTGTGGTGGGAAAATCCCCCAGCAGGACAAAAACAAAAATATGCTTGATCTGCAATATACAAAAACAAAAAATAGCACCCATCTTCATACTGCTAGAAGATACAACACTCTCATACATATTAATAAAGTCTTACCACTTTCCGACATCTCAAATGGGAAAGACAAAACATTGATAGTCTTTACTAGCTCTGGACCATTCCAGAAAGAATTGGCTAACAATGAGTGGGCACAAGACCCTGTGGCTGTACTTCAAGGAACCGCCTCCATGACAGACAGATCACTTCCCACCTGAATGGATACCTTTATATATATATATATATATCAGGTTTGCAGTTCCTGTTGTTCTAGTGCTACCATTGCTGGTGAATGGGTGGCCCTCCAGAAACAGCAAGCCTACACATTACCTTTGTGCTAAAGTTTTTGAATAATGACCTTCATTTAATAACTGGTGAATGGTGCAGACACAACTGTCGTATAAATGTTTTACTGCTTTCTATGTTAATATTAAGTGGGTTAATATTTCATAGGATTTTTAGTGAAAGTTAAATGAGTGCTGATTAAGAATTTCCTTTTCACCCAATGGCTTCAGTACCAGGATGCAGGAGGGCTAATGGAAGAGAGATATGGAACCATTTTCTTCTCATAAAACACAGCTGGTGCACCTGCTCTTTCTCCCTTATCATCACATGCTCGACTAAGCAATAAAATGTTGTCTTTGTCAAAGTGTAAGCGCCATCAGTTTTTGGTAACAAGACACAGATATTTTGAAGAGACCGGCTGTGATTCTACTCAATATATTTTATTCAGGTACTACCCCCTCTCACGTTTTTTTCTAATGTTTCTTTGTACATGTTTTATGTGGAATTCATCCTATTGATACACAAGGATTATGGTAATAGTTTTTAACTACTTATTTTCTAGGTGAACAGGATGGCACATTGGGGATATCTTTGGGTGGAGGTAATAACTTTGCCCTAGCTGCCAAGCAGTGCCACTAACTGGCTCGGTGTTCACCCACAGTATTTTGTTTTGTGCATGTGACACGGCAAGCATAGCATAAACTTGTCTGTGAATTTAGTCTGATGGATATATATACCAATTTTTATCTGTCTTTGCTCCTAGATCATTGCAGAGTGTGCATTCCTTATGTGGAATGTCAGGAGACTAAACTCCAATGCAAAGTTAGCCTGCATGCTACAAAGACTACATCAATTGCAAATTCATGAAGCTTGTTTACAAGAGACAAAACTCAAATTAATCCATGTTTCCCAACATCTATGGCACTGGAGAGGTTGGTTTGTTGCTGCTAGCAGAGGCCAAGCCTGGAAAGGAATCCGGAATTTGATGTCCATCTGTCACATAATCCCAAAACCTGTTACCTATACACTTTCTCTCTTTCTCTCATAGTATATGTCTTCAGTAAACATGCTTAGTGCAAATGGTATCCCTCAACAAATATGGACTTGTTGTAATCTCTGTCTGTTATTTTTTATAAGATACAGATTATACATATGTAGATATTGCTGATTTTAATTGCCTTTTCTGTTTTTCTTTTCTCACTAGATACTACTTGTATAACAATATTTTTAACACTATGTATAATATTAGTATTGTTGCGATTTGTGTTTATGAATTTATGTGGAGCTTTTCTCCCCGGGTCTCCTCTGTAAATGGTAGTAACCCAGTCAGACTATCCCGGTTAACAAAAGAAAAATAAATAAAATAAAATAAATTAGTGCTATTCTAAGCTGGATCAACATAGGTCTCAGGGTTGATAGCAGAATCCAGTAGAACTGCAGTTAAAGTTAAAACACCACATGGGTGTATGATATTTGCTAATTTTTATTAGTCAAAAGAAGAAAATACAACTGCTTTTCACAAATGCTATGAAACATTAACAGTTTCAGGGAAGACAACATTTATCAGTTATCATGGGTATTGATTTCAACGCAGTATTGGATAATACAAACAAGTAAATTCCCACTGGAAGATCCCTCCTTGGGAAGAATTGGAGGGTGGAAGAAGTAGTTCTTACTGGAAGATATATGGAGGGCCTTAAGCCCTATCAAACAGGATTTTACATCTTTTGCAGAAGAGTCAGGAATAGCTAGTAGATTACCTTTCTTCTTAGTTACCCCTTGCTGGAAGGAGTAAAAGCTGTGGAATTAATGCCAAACCTCTTATCAGATCATAGCAAAGTAATATGGAAAAACATTACTGAGTACTGGCTTTGCCTACCAGTCATAGCTAGACTAGGCCCCTTCAGTTTAAAAGATCCTACAGAAACAAAAACTTTGAGCCTATGGGTTATAATTTTCTGGCAAGAGTTCCACAGCCTATCCAGCTCAACTTGGCAAGTATGGGACACTTTTAAACTAAATTTGCTGGAATTCACACACTACTAGGAGAATAACAGATATAAGGAAGTTTACTTAAGTCTTTGCAAATCTGAATCTAAACTCAACCAAATCACAAAGCAATATATACAATTAATTGGTGGCTGTTTGAAATGTTAGGAACCACTAGACCAAGTCCCAAAATATAGAGACTGAATGGATGAAAGATCAACTTGTATATACCAAGTCCAAGATGCCATTTCTTGGAATATTCCCTTTTCTCTGAGGTATGGCAATATCAGAATTGGTATATATATATATATATATATATATATATATATATATATATATATATATATACACATATATATATATATATATATATATATATATATATATATATATATATGTATATATATATATATATATATATATATATATATATATATATATATATATATATATACACATATATATAGTGATATGAGAAATTTGCTATTCTACAGTGTCTTTTTTGGCGTGTTGGCACTTGGCATTATGAGAGTTGACATTTCAATAGGGAAACAAATCAATTTACAAAAAAATTATTCTTTACATGGGAAAATAATTTAAAAAGAGAAATAAAAGGAATCCAATATTCTGTCCAGCATTAAAAATGAGACAGGTATGGTTACATTACTGGGCGAAACAAATTAACTCATCCAAACTGCTATATCACCTTAGATAGTGAAAACAAGCCCACTATTTTCATGCTTTGAGAGATGACAAAAGGTTCCTACTGCTGCACAGCACAAGCAATAAACAGCTGTGACAATCAAATTCAGCAAAATATACTAACCCCAGCTGAAATTATCTCTCAGCAAATGGAGAGAATTTACAGGGAAAATCACATGGCCATTACTGAATTGTGAATGGGGGGAATATCTAGTGAAAACTTTATCACTGGCAGAAGTAAAGCCAGCGGTATGAAGCCTAACATCTGGTGAAGCCCTGGATACACTTTATCCAGGCTGATGACCAGCCATCAAAAACTGCAATTTTCCCCTTAAACCCACAATGTTTACAAGTTAAAAGGGTGATCACTGAATTAAGCACCTAGTGGAGTACAACACATTTACTTACATCTTAAAAATTTTCACAGACCCATAGCTCCCTCCCTGCAGAGAATCTTGACCCCTCAATTGGGTTCTGCAGAAACAATGGTATACCAGCTGAAATATATAAGAGTATAGATAAAGAATTAATATCATCTTTATTGGCCCTTTTCATAGAAAGTACAGAAAGAAGAACTACTATGCCATGTCAGGGTGGCAAATATTGTCACATTCTAGAATGAAGGAAAAGATCCACTTAACCCTCAAAATTACAGAGCCATTTCCTTGATACAATTTAGACTATAATCTTAGCCAAATCATAACCTCTAGACTAGAGAAATGTATCCAAGATCTCATTAATAATACTCAGCAGCAGCAGGGAGTTTATTCTGGATAGATACTAGAGACATGCAATCCAGATCTCATTAGTAATACTCAGCAGGGTGTTTATCTTGGGTAGATAAGGTACCCCAACCATATTAAGGTGCTTCTACAGTATTCAGCAACTCAACAATTAGACTGTCAAACCCATGACTTTATTATTTATTGATTTCAACAAAGTTTTTGACTTTCTACACTGGGATTTCTTGTTGCATTTGGAACCAACCAATGACCTAGATATTTGCAAACAATATATCATTCAATTCCTTTAAATTTTTCAGAGGAACTAGGCATGGCTGTCCACTGTCCGCATTATTATTTATCCATGTAGTAGATTCCCTTAACTTTTTTCTAGAACAAAACTACACCCAGGGAGCATCCCATATATGTTGCATCAGACCATTGCAGATATCTGGTTTGCTGATGACTGCACCTTGTACATTACATAGCCACAAGTACACGTGAATGAAGTGCTAAATGTTTTCAATGATTCTGGCACTTTATCCAGGCTGATGACCAGACATCAAAAACTACAGTTTTCCCCTTAAACCCACAATGTTTACAAGTTAAAAGAGTGATCACTGAATTAAGCACCTAGTGGAGTACAACACATTTACTTACATCTTAAAAATTTTCACAGACCCATAGTTCCCTCCCTGCAGAGAATCTTGACCCCTCAATTGGGTTCTGCAGAAACAAAATTAATACATGGTCTAAAACTAAAACTACCACTTCTAGCAAAAATCTCCACTCTACATGCATTTTTACTTCCACGGTTTCTTTTTCTGGCCTGTTGTATTCCACTTTAAGACACCCATCTGCTTACAAGTAAACTATAAAATATATTGTAGAGTTTTGTATGGAGCAACAAGCACTCAGAAAGAGCAAAAAAAGAAAATAATTACCTCTAAGAAATTCAGGGTTTTAGGTCTCTCAGATTTTAAAAGGTATGTCCATGCAGCAGACTTCTCCCTTTTCAACCTGGCCAGAACCACCTCAGATCAATATGGGCATTGCCTGAGCTTTACTTGATGTAAATCCAAAATAAATCATTCACTGCCAGGGAATGATGGAGAATATTGGATCCTGGTGGTTTGGAGAATAAAATGTGTAATAAATTGACTCAATGAAAGCCCACAAGGAACATTATCAATTTATGTGACAGAATATGGACAAATGACAGATTATTGCTTGATGGAGCATCCCTTTCATGGAATAACAGGCTTGAATGTGCTATTATATATTGGCAGGACTTCTGCTCAAAGTAAAATTTCAAACCTTTATCTTTGATAGAGGTTAAAACACAGGACAGAAAGAAAGAACTTCCTTGGTGGCAAGATCTACAATTATTAACATATAGTAGCCAAGTTAACAAAGATAATACATTAGCCTAGGAATTTGGCTTGAAACTGACCCTCACCAGCATTAGATTCCATCTACTCTTGAGATTATGCTACATAGTGGATGATTATAGCCAAAAGGTATTTAAAGGAACTAGACAAGGATGGTCATTGCTGCTAGACATAGATACCGACAATACCAATGGCACCACATATCAACAATGAGTAAGAACTGATCAATTCTATCTATAATGGTTTTTACACATTTCAAGAAAAATATATGTTGGCAACTAACATCATTACAACTGAGTAGACGTTGATGGGGCAGGGCACCTGTTGTAGATGTGGTGATGGAAATGTGAATTACTTTCACATGTTATGGTCATCCTCAAATAGCAGAATCATATGGGAGAGAGCCCATGTAGCTGCATCTTGGGCAGTGAGGAAATTTGCCTCACTCTTTACTGATTTAGCTTTTTTGGAACTTAGGCATCCTGTTAAATGATCAGAATCTCACAGTGATTGAGAAAAAATGGCTATTACATACCTCACAAATATAAATATCAGCCATTAAATACTGGAAATGACTAAAGAAAGCTATCATCCCTGATCTACACTGCTATAATCACAGAGTGTGTATATTTCTGTGCTCTGACCCTGATATCACCACTCTCAATGAACTGTGGTATATCTTTTTCTATGTATGGGATACAGTGATCTGATACTATTGTGGTTTTGTCAGTGCACATTATGTAGTGTGATCTTGGATTTGTTTTTTATAATGCTTGTATTTAGTGCTGTTACATGTCATTTCATTATATGTTATATAGAACAAAAGAAAAGTGTTACCCTCATTTTATATTTTGTGCTTTTTAAAAAGAAAACCAGAGGCATGACAATGTAGGATGAAGCATTTGACTGTTCATAGTGCAAGTTGTTAGGAGATCTGACAAGTACTGTAGAAGTTGTGCCAATCAGTTCTTGCTAGCGATGTATGCAATCATTTATTCAGCATTGTGATTGCATTTGTGTGCTTAAAGAACTGTCATAATTTGGATTTCCATAAGGGTGTGTGATTAGCAGTATGTCAGAGTTGCCAATCTATACCTGACTTGCAAGTCTGCAGGAGGTGTTATTTCTACTACTGCTTACAGACCTACAATTTAAGGAGCAATCGACCAGTAGTTACGAAAATAAAATTGCCAAAGATTCCAAAGACAACCACAAGGCATTCTATAACTATGTCAAGAATCTAAATGGCAATGCTCAGATCTGCTCTGAGTTAAAACAGAATGGCATTAAATATACTGATCCCAAGGATATTGCCAATATCCTCGCAGATCGATTCACTGCCAACTTCACCCCCCTCTCACCCCCTAAATGGCCCATCTCAATACCGGAAGATTGCCAAATTCCGATAATAACGGCCACACAAGTAAAAAATGCACTCTCCAAAGCTAAGAATACAGCATCCATGGGACCAGATGACATCCCGGGCTGTGTACTACATGAACTATAATATAAACTGGTACCTCACCTAAGTGTCATGTTTAATCATAGCCTCACCTCAGGTTTTGTGCCCACTGAGTGGCGCAGAGCTACAGTTATCTCATTCCACAAAGGGGGATCCAAACTACCGTCCCATCAGTCTGACGAGCCTTATCTGCAAGACCATGGAACGTATCATCATAGAACTTATAAACAAAGACATTGGCAACCTTCAAACACTGGACCCCAACCAGTTTGGGTTCATGAAGGGCTGTTCTTGTCTCCTGAACCTGATTGACTTCTTCAAATCAGTCTCCAGAGCCATGGACAAGGGTAAGGTGGTCCACACAGCCTATCTAGACCTTGCCAAAACCTTTGACACCATCTCTCACTCTGGAATCATAGATAAACTTACTTAGCTGGGAATTAATCCCCATGTCACTCAATGGGTTGCTAACTGGCTTACTGATAGAACCCACACTGTAAAAGTAGCAGACTCCAAATCCAGCTCCAGACAAGTGACAAGTGAAGTACCTCAGGGTTCAGTCCTGGGATCACTCTTGTTTTGCATCTACTTCTCTGAAGTACAGGCCAACATTAAAGGACTCTGGCTAACAAAGTTCGCAGATAACTGCAAACTGGCAGCCATTATTGAATCCCCAAATGATGTGGATACTCTACAAAAGGGCCTTACAGAAACAGATGCTTGGTGCCAGAGCCATGGGCTCAAGCTCAATGCCAAGAAATGTATAGTTATCCCCTTTGGGAAAAAAACATGTACCCATGAATTACCATATAGGTGGCAGTACACTAAACACTGAAAGTGTGATAAGAGACTTAGGGACACAGGTGGACAGTGGTCTCACCTTCGATAACCACATCGCCACAGCAGTCAGGAAATCCTTCTATGTAGCACACCTCATCACTAAGGGCTTTTTATCCAGAAAAAAGGAGGTCATTGTCCCACTGTACTCATCCCTCATTAGACCCATTATAGAATACAATGCCACGTTTGGTATGTACCTCTCAAGACATTTGCAACAACTGGAAAGGCCACAGAAATGCCTCACTAAAAGAATCACAGGCCTAAAGCAGATGGCCTATGCTGACTGCCTTAAAAAACTCCAGCTATACTCTGTCGCATATTGTCTACTCGGAGGTGATCTCTGCTTAACATACAAGGCCATGTCAAACCCAGAGCTGTTGGACATGCTACACTTAAAGAAATCCTAATCCCTCAGAGCCACACGCTCCAGGGATCTAATCCTTGTCATCACAATAAACAAAACATGCTGGAGGGATAGGTTCCTGACCCAGAGACTCCCCAGACTCTGGAATAGATTGCCCATACATGTCAAGCAGAATGCCTCTTTGGCCCTCTTCAAAAGGAACCTTAAAGATTGGATGGGAGAAAGGAAATTCACCCCGGGGATCAGGTTAGTCGCCCTGCTAGACAGGGGTCCAGGGAAGTAAATAGTGTGGGAAGAAATAGCCAGGGAATTGTTATGGCTAGGCTTGTATAGGCCCTAGGGCTGATAGCCTAGTACCAATCTATGAACCTATGAACTCTTACACTAAGGTAATTGCACCCTTGTTATTCTGTGTGCAGGTATGTGTGGGCGTGTGTTAGGTGTAGTAAACAATTATGTATCTACACTACATACTAGCTATTTGTCTAGCATTTTTTTGTGGTGTTCAGCTCTGGAGAATTTTTTTCTTGTTAAAGATGGGAGCATCAGTCAGTACTTTTGCCAGGGATGCCATTTGACTGAGGTACAGCTATGGATAAAAGTATTAATAGTTTTTCAGCAGCTATGTTTTGATGAACCTGATCACATTTTCACAATGCAAACTGTACAGTTTAACATCCTAAAATATTTTGCTTTACCGTCAAAATTGACAAATATAGTAGGCGATCTGTAGCAAGGTATTATGCAAAGGCACATCCTGCACCACTAGACTTACAGTGATGTGAAAATGTGGCATTGCACAGTGTGAAGGAAGAGAGCATCTGCATGAAGTCACATGGTGGCATTCATAAAAACATACTCTGCTTAGTTTGCCAGAGTTGCACTGCTTGGCTATAATTCAATTCCATTCAGAGAATGGATAATTTGCATGTCTCTGAATCCCATTAAAGCTCTGCTGTGAACCTCTCTAAGTTATCTACCACCAGGGGTGTAGTCAGGCATACTCTTTGTACCCTACTGAGTACATTTTCTTCTGAGCATTATATCAACATGTTTTATTTTTTCAGGTCATATTGTGTCTGCAACTGTCTAAATGAATGCCTTTTAACAAGAAGTACAATATTGATAATCTAAACCACTATTTTTAATAGTTTTAGGGGGAACAGCTGAAAAATCTAACTTACATTTAAGAGCATGGAGGAACAGCATTTTGACAGATGTGTCCATTTTTAAGTGCTGTATCCAAGGGGAAGTAGCACTAAGACCTTGTGAGTGCAAAATGGAATTTGCTTGCTGCACCCTTGTCTACCTCATAATTTGAGTAACTATGGGTAGGTGGTCCATGCTGTAGAGTGTAGCTTTGTAATACTGGACTGCACAGCTACAGACTGCAGAGTAAGGAGAATGCTTTCTCTGTTGAAATAAAATGTGGAAAATAGCCACTCACATTACATGTGGTAATTGCATAGTACAGACATCACTGGAAGACAGTACTATGCAACTTCCCTATCACAAAGACAGTTATGATTTGTAAAGTCCATATTTAAGTAGGCCACACCCACAACATCACTGCTTACTTCTAAGCCACTCTCTGCAACTGAGAAGCAAGGTTTTACTAGCTGCTCAGTTGCACAATGAAACATTAAGAATTGCTTTATATTAGCAAACTATGAAGGATGGCCTTGTGCAGTATAGAAATGATTATGACTTGCACCCAAAGGTGTTATGATGGACATTTAAACAGAATTGTGTCTATTAGGTAACAAGCTATCTGTAGTTTAAGTAGAATACCATCCCCTTAATTAATAGAAAATACAGTTTGCCAATATAGTTAATTGAGGATATTTATATTACAGCACAAGCACTTCATTCTTAAATTTGCCCAAGTGGTATGGCAATCCCATTCAAGCTGCAGAGCAGATAATATAACTTCATGCTGTAAGCCTATCTGAGACTAAAAGAGTCAGGTCGTTGGAGACCCTGGTCTAGAAGCTTCCTACTTTAATGAATCTTAAAATCTTTCCCTCTCTGGTTTGTGACCCTTGTTTCCTCCAGGGTGTTTGCTTAGACACTTTAGAACAACTTTTCTAAAAAAAGAAAAAGAAAGAAAAAATAAATAAATAAAATGCATGCCCATACATGATTTAAGTTTTAGGATGGATGTGGATTACCTTTCCCTTTTAGTTATTAATAACATTATAAATTAAATGAAAACAAATCGGTATACTTGATTTCATCTGTCTCAGTTGCTGTCTCTCTGCTTGAAGTCATAATGTATTAATTGTGATAAAACAGTTACTGCTACAGTAATTGACCGAGAGTCACAAAAGGAGCTTATGACCAAGAAAGAAATAAGCTGCAGAGTCAGAGATTAACAAACGGGATTTTTATGGTAAAATGCAATAATTTGGGGAAGGCATGCGTGGGGGTGTCTTGGTGAGTGGATTCAAAGAATCCAAAGAGTCATGCTATCCCAGAAAAAAATAAAACTCTTTTTGCATTATTTATCAGTCCTCAGGACTTGACGTACCTTGTTCATAGGTTTTGTGTATTTTAAGTAATTTTGTATACCTGGCAGAAATCTAACTGCATTTTAATGTCTGCCCAGATTTAAGAAGCTCATGAGAGATTTAGGAAGTTCATGACAGATATACCTGTATTAACTCTTGGGGACATTTCAAGTCCCAACAACATAAACTTATCTTTGGCTTTCCTCTTTCCTATGATATGAACAGTTTTACAAAGTACAAAGGTCTTAAATTATTCTAGTCATATTACCCAGAACAACTTGCAGACTTTGGATCAACGACTGGGGAAACATTTAAATGTCATTGTGGGTAAAAATATGGAACAGAAGGTTAGAATTAAAGTCAGATGACTTAAAGAAGAAATCATTCAAAATAATTTACATCTTATAGTCTTGCAAAAAAGCAAGGAAGGGGAAGAACCAGTTTCCTTTACTGTGTGGAAATAAATCAAATTACTGAATTGGTCTAAGATGAAAGAAGTGAAAAGAACACACAGAATCTATAGCAGGGCACAAACTTCTTTTCTAAGACATTTTGCTACAGCATTTTAAAATTACTGAGACAGGGATGGGATAGTTAATTAAGGGAGATGGGGCAGCAATGCAAAATTACCAGTTATTTAATATTTTTAATTTTTAGTTATAGCTACATTTTTCAGTTTGTTTTATTATTCCTTAAAGTGGTGTCATCAGGGTCACAGAGTGCAACTACTCTTCCTGTTTTATTTGCATCTGATTACAGTCCTTTTTTATAAATGAAAATAAATTGATCTGTCATTGTGAAGATTTATTTTTAAATGCCTTTATTGAATGATCACTTGTGATATAGGCACATTTACATATAAATCCCAAACATCTGCTGCAATTACAATTCCTGACTGCTTTATCTGTAAATAAACTGTTTCAGTCCTTCACTTTTTAATAGCCAAACAAAGTAGTTGCCTGGCATAGATACAAAGAGAATGTCAAGGATGTCTCTGGCATCCATTAAAACCCTTGAAGGGAAGTGGACTCATCACCTTAAGAAGATATATATGGCTTTAGTACAAATAAACTATGCCAAGATTGCCAATGTTGCTTTCAGCCATTAGGGCTGCTAACTGAACTATCCTTCAAAAAGAAAAATGAGATGGATTTTTTAACTCCAGAACCACAGTAAAGGAGATGGAACAGATCAAGAAACACTATTTCATACTGAGGCTGAGGTAACTGGGACCAAACAAGTCACATTAAAGGACAGATTGCCTATTACTGGCTTATGAACCTTTAGACATTCCTGTTACTTTACTGAGGATCACTCGTTGGAATGTTTGTCATTTGGGTTGTGAACTCCACTTAAAAACTTGTTGCAGTCCTGTTTTATTGCTTGATCTTTTATGGGATTATGTAGCATATTATGGTAGTGATGATATCCTTTCTTAACATCACTGTGGTCTCAATATTTGTTGGTTTATTTGTTTATTTATTTATTTGTTGGCACTTGTTTACCAGGAAAGTCCACTGGGCCAAGCAGAGCCCATTTTCAGTGTAGACCCGAGGAGAAAAGCTCCACAAAAAACACATTTGGAATATACAAACCACCACAAAACACATGTAGAGTACACAAAGCACAGAGAGAAAAATTCTTACATAGTAGCACATTTAAAATGTATAGACACAGTTGATGAACTTAATTACAATATAGTACAACTGCTGATGAATGTAGTAGTATGAGTAAACATGAAGTGGTCAGCAATGATATTATAATTGAGGTTCAACACTTGAAAATACAAAATGAGGCTATTTGCAGCCGTGTTACAGAAGTTATAGTATATAAGAAGAAAAGTGGGAAAGATATAAGAAGCCAATGGTAGGAAATTGAAAGTGCGAGGGTGAGAGTAATAAAGAATAAACTGGAGATAGGAGGAGAGAGAGTTGCTAATAGTGAAAGGCAAAGAGAAAGGAAGTATGTAATATAGTAGTGTCTTTTATTTTGCAAAACAAAGTGCATACAATCATTTCATTCAGCAGTAAAAAGCACAAAACAGTAAATTACACATGCAAAACTTGTATTATAGGTGAGAAGAAAAAAACACATACCTTAGAACATTAAAAACTATTTGTGAAAAGAGAATAAGAACCTTTCTAACAATTATTTAAAACTGAGGCATATTTAGAGTTTTCTTCACAGTACATGAGTTTATGTTCATAAACATACAGTGACTTGTCCATATTAATGGGGCTCATTTTCCAAGTTTTCAAAACTGAACTTATAAAGACTAACATCACTAGCTTTATTTCCCCACCTTCCATGAGCAGACAATTGTTATCCTCTAACCCTAAAAATCAAAAGTCTACAGCAGACAGTGAGGGTAGATTTGTCCTTAAAGCCTGTCTTGCTGCTTCAATTGCCTTGGATCACAACTCCTTATATGGTGCACCAGTCCAAATCATATGGAAACAGTCAGCACCTTCTTCCATCTCCAGCAATAATTCTTATTCAGTAATCCCTTTCTCTGAAGTGAAGAGGGGCTTATCCTGCCAAAAATGAATACATTTAAATTGTAAAAAAGCAAGCAATGGAGCCACATAGAGTTTCCTCCATGGGGATATTATATTCTCCCACTGGTCTTCAGTAATGTGTCCACCTGAACAACTGCTTGCCATTTCCCTCTGACTCCTCCAAAATCTGTTATATAAACCTGAATAAGCTGAGCAGAGCATCTGGATATCATCCATTTTTAATATGTCCTGTCTGAAACAAATTTATATAGCCAGGGATTCCTTTCCTGGGGGAAATTGTTAACATACCCTTGCTAAGATCATTAAAAAAGCGACTCAAATGTGATTCTAGTAATTTAGTAAGGTCATATAATAGAGCAGTACTATTATATTTTAAGGTAGGTTGTACTGGATCTGGGAGGATAGACAACCTACATATCATATCTGATTCAGCAGAAACACTGAAGACTTTCTAAGGTTTATTTTAATCCCAGAAATATTCCCAAAGTATGATACCATCATCCATAAACCATGAAGAAGACACATATGTAAAAGGTATTGACTTGAATACCACAGTCTGGATATCTCTGCCATAAGTAAGCATCTAGGGTCTCTATAGCCAAATGAATAGTAAAAGAAAAGAGAGGCATTCCTGCCTAGCACCTCTGTGTAAAATAAATGGAGGGGACATTACACCGTCAGTCACTGCTTGTGCCTGGGTTTCAAAATAGAGCAGTGAGGGAATGTTGGAAAGAGTAATTTTCAAAGATCCCACTCATGACTCCAGTATATCTCTGTCACTGGGTATGTGTTTACATCACGGATATAAGCCCTTCCCTCCCACAGAGGGTGAGCCTGCAAAGCCATTCTTTCCCAACCCCCCCTTACCGTTTGTTACAGCACCTGAATCACAAGTCAGGTCATAGAAGGGTTCTTCCCTCAACACCATGGGTGGAGCCTGCTACTGCGATGTTTTGTGATGTGCGCTATACTTCACCTTGTTCAGTTTTTGGGAACTGCTCTTGCATCTAGGAGAAGACTCAGCAAGTGTTTCAGTCACTACTCTTTGTCCCTAATATTTCTATTACAGATTCTACCTGTTAATGGGTTGGTATTCCTGTCTTACTTTGAAGAGCATGTTGTATATATCTGATAACTGGTGGCTTTTAATTAGATAAACCACTTATTCATTTTTTTCAGTTTGCAGTCATCTGATGGGTTGTCATTCACTTACGCACACACATACACACATTCACACAGATCCATATGATCGCATATGTATGCAAACACTCAGGAGTGCATACACACTCATTCAAACCCACAAACCATGTTCCTTTTGCACTTCTTGAATAAGTTTCTGCTTTGCATTTTGCCTTTGTATATCTGCCCTTCCTGCCTTCCTCTGTATCTCCTTATATACCTATCCTATTTTGTCTGAGTCTTTGTATTCCCCAAATGCCAACGTTGTCACCTTACTTTGATACCCATCTATTTTGAGAACCATGTTTATCCTTCTCTTCTCTAACAATTACAGTGCTGGACTGTAACACTAAGAAGAGAAATGTATTAGAGAAATGTGCAAAAGCAACCTGAATCCTTAAGAAGTAGTTTTGCTTGATATTCACTACAGAATGCATGAGTTGTCATACATATGCAACACAAACATAAAGCGACACAGGATAACATTTTCAATTTGGTTTGAGTTTGAGATTCCCTTGTAATAACTCTTTTTAGTAAATTTTCAAGCAAGCATAAACAAACACACTATAAAATATACTGCTACATGCATACAGCATAGGTATACGAATGCAGACATATAATGAAGATAGATATACATCTGTATATTACTGCACATCCAGAAAAAAAGCAAAGATTATCTTACATCACCATTTAACCCCAAATTTGGCATGAAACCACTGATATGACATTTGTACAAATCTTGTTTCACTAATGACATCTAGTATTTTTGGCACTGTGAGTGTGGTACAGACCATGAGTATGGTATTTACCTTTTTGTGGACATCTGCAGAGAAAAGGTCTGGGTACAAAAAAATGATATACCCACATATTATAATACTCATCATAACAGAAACAACAGAAAGATATCAATGTTAAAAATAGTGGTGCAAAAGTATTTCTGTAATTACAGAAGCTAGAACATGGAATAGAAACAGTGTGGCTGACGTCAATATTTACAGCACAGGGCAGCAGCAGATGTGTTTGTGCAGTGTATGACAGTAACACATTTCATTACAGAAAATATGGTGATAAACCAAACCTATTTAGGAAGTCAATGGGCTAAACTTAATGGGAAGATTTTAAACTACACATTCAGTAGTTACATACGTGAACTAAGGTCAGATGTTAAGGAAACTAGTCAGTTAATGATGTGCATTTGGTCTTCAGTCAGACTGTCACAAGGAGCCAGTAATGAGAATAAGGGAGGAAGAGATAACTTTAGGTACTGTATTATGGAAAAACATACATAAAACTTTGATTTTGTC
This sequence comes from Protopterus annectens, assembly GCF_019279795.1. NCBI lineage: Eukaryota > Metazoa > Chordata > Ceratodontiformes > Protopteridae > Protopterus > Protopterus annectens. The sequence continues at coordinate 1,403,589,591 of NC_056743.1, read as the reverse complement.
CCAGTAAAGATACAGAAACATGTAAAGTATTAAATATTGATAAGCCCAATAAAACTTGCATAGTTTTCAGCAAAGATGAAGCAAATGACTATGTAATTGTCTTTTTTTAGAGAAAAATCAACAAAGCTTTATGAAGTCATACTTTATTTTACACACACACACAGACACACACAGACACACACACACACACACACACACACACACACACACACACACACACACACACACACACACACACACACACACACACACACGCGCACACTTCCAATATAAAGCTTCTTTGATTCATATTTTCTATCAAAATCTATGTTATCTTATCTGGAGTTGGAACTTTTGAGTTATCTAAGTAACTGTGCTTTTGGGGAAATTATCTGGATTTAAAATTTTGATCCAACAGGAAATTAAGAGCTAGAATATCTAATGCAGAAAGGGAGAGCTTATTTAAAAAGTTTGTTCCACTTGACTACTTTCCATTCTATGGCACTAGTCTGGAGTCTCTTCCTGTAAAGTTATTTGTTTAGAAAATCTTCTTGGTGTGTTGGTAGACTTTTCAAAAGCCTGGGAGCAGTGTGAATTACTAAAAGGAACTTGGTTAGTTACAAGTACAAAATACAGATCACCTACAGAACACCGACAGCCCAAAACACTGTCCCCATATGGCTGACGTCATATGGTCGACACTCACAATACTGACAGTGCCAGAACTTTACAAAAAAGGAAAATACAATTTCCTTTTTTGTGCTAGCAGGGGGGGCATGTGGGGGGCTCTGCCCCCACACCCCCATACCTTTAATATACCAACTCCGAGATCACACTACAAGTGCAAGAATGCCGCACTATTGGGAGATAGCATTTCCCCATTGTTGATATTATGAACTTTGACCATATGGCGTTGGCCATATGGGTGTCGGCGTTCTGTATGTGACCCCAAAATGCTGCTGCATAAATTATTCAATGAGAGAAATATATTTTGGTGCATAATGTTAAAAGAATTTAAGTATGAAGATTACAAATGGAGAATGGGCCAAATTAGTCTCAATCATCAGATATGCCAGTACAGCTAGGAAATTCAAGTTTTTGTATGGCAATGTTTGTTGAAATATCTTACTCATCCTAGTGGCTGGCAAAAATATTCACATTGGTTTCCCAATGCTGTTGGAAGTGTAAATGAATTGCACTGGGGAATTGGATGAACATCTTTTTGGAGTCTGAGACTTTCAACACGTTTCAAAAAAAAAAAAAAAAACATATCTAAGAACTAATTGATAAGTTAATGTTGGGCCAAAGAGAAATACCCTGCTCAATTTTCCTGTTTGGTCATCATGGACCACTACGTAATTTAAATAATGATGTGTTTAGTTCACTGATATTGGTAACTAAGAATGCTATAACACATAAGTAGAAACAAATAATAAACTAAGATAAAGATCTAATTGAGATAATGAAGCAAAGATGTGACTTGGAGCAATATGTGAAAGATGTGAAAGTTAAACAAAAGACTGAACAAATGGTTGACCTGGTTACTTCAAATGGATGACTGGTCACAAAAATGAATAATCATGAAAGACATGCAGTAGGTGGATTGGACATTCTAAATTGGCCCTAGGTGTGAGTGTGTGTGTGTGTGTGTGTGTGTGTGTGTGTGTGTGTGTGTGTGTGTGTGTGTGTGTGTGTGTGTGTGTGTGCACCTTCTGTGGAAGGTTGGGCGCCGGGCTGGCAACTTGACACTGTAAAATTCCACTGCCAATCATGAGCGGACAGGTGATCTGCTGTGGCAACCCCTGACCGGGAAAAGCCGAAAGAAGAAGAAGAAGATGATGATTGATAGTAAGACTTGCTATGAGATGATACAACCACCTGAGGGAAGAATTGTCATATAAGGTTCTAATCTTTCAAGACTGTTCAGTACTGAGGTTTTAGGGAAGGGTGGATTTAAATGATGATACAATATTGACAAACTCTGCTCACAATAAGGGGCTAACTGTTATCTGTTGTAAATACTGTTGCTGATTTTAACATTGTTACTAATAAAGTTTAAGTTTTCAAACAAAGTCTTGGAAAAGTTAAAAAAAAATCTTTACATAGACGGCAAAGAAAAAATAGAAACAACCTCCTTTCCAGAGCCAGAGAGCTCCTGTCTACAAATGTTTTACATCTTTTGCAACTGCTGGATGTTCATGAATGCCAGGGGTAGTTAGGCTACAGTTATCTTTATTTATTGGTAGTGGTGGAATCAACTGGGTGTTAGCCTTTTCTAAATGTCTACTGTCTGTTGAAGTTTTTATTTTACATTTCTCTATACTAGCATACAGTTATTTGTATATTTGATTTTCAGACTGTACTGCCTAACTTTGTCAGTAAAGAATTACTTTATTCTACTCAAAAGATTGAGACTGATTGCTTGCCAGTGTATATATAAGGATAATTGCAGAAACCCAATGAGTGATAACTGCTGGCATCAACCTTCTGAAGAGAGAGATATAGAGAGAGAGAGAGAGAGAGAGAGAGAGAGAGAGAGAGGCTGCTTAGTTATAACTACAAGTTAATCACGCAGCTGGAGCATTTTAAGCACATAAACTAATTGTGATGTTGATGTGCCAGGTTGTCTGGCCAGTGGCAGCATATCAGTATAAAATCAGGAAGTAATGGTGCCATTAAAAAGGGCATTTTAACCTCTCTTGGAAACCTATTGTATGTGTAAATACAAAGTAGTTCTATACACAACATACAGTTACTGCTGCATTGAAAGGCACTGAGCTGAGAGTAATGTGGGTGAATTTCTGGGAGGACAGATTTATGGACTCTGCTATTCAGGCTTTCATTAGGAAACTTACTTAGGTGTGGCTGGTGATGGTCATAGCTCAAGCACCAATGTTAATTTGCCATTGGCTATTAAGATTGAGCACCTTCTTTGTGCATGTGTATAAACATCTATATGGTTACCATTTGAAAGACCCTCATATGAGTGAATGTTTTTACCTGGTATGACAACCCTCCACTGGACCAGTAATCAAGAAGCCTCAGTCCTCATCACTGGCACCAGTGGAGGATGTACACTGGGAGAGTGACATGTATACCTGCAGTATTTTCAGATGCAGCCCTCTGCATCAAGTGCAATTTCCCATAAGAGCACACAAAGACCACAGTCAGCTTGGGGCTGGTTTCTCACTCTTTCTCCAGCTCCCCAATAAGACTCCCCACTGGCGCAACTATAGAGTTGATTCCTTAGCCAGGGTTCCAAGCCAAGTCCTCCAATACTGTCTCTGTCCAACCAGTGCTTTGTGTCACTGCCCAAGTAGCACACACACTCTTGGAGATTTGTACACAAACACACACACACACACACACACACACACACACACACACACACACACCTGGGAAAGGTTGGCACAGGTTTACTAGCTATGACCCCTTTTGACCAGACTATAAGGTAGTTTTCAAGTCCAATCTTATTGTATAATATTAATATTAATAGAAATGGTAGTTTGACCAAGGGCAAGGCTACTAGGAGTGGCCCACACAGTGTCACCAAATAAATATGCAAGTACTCTCAAAAATTAAATATCTCTACCCAGATCAGCCACAATGAAAGGTGTAAATATATTTAATAATAAATAATAAAAGAACAATACAGTACTAGATATAGATTCATAGTGACATCAGTTCAAAACCACAGAAAATATTTAAAACAACATTGCAGGACAGTCTCAAATAAATAAAGGAAAACATATAAACTAAGCTTTACTATATTTCTGACTGTCTCTAGGTGAGTTACACTGCTCCCTAGAAACTTGCTTCATTAGAGCAAGGCAGAAATGGTGAATGGATCTTCTAGTTGCTGTCAGGTCCAAGACAGAATGCAGAATACTCTGTCTCACTAAGAAACTTCTAAAATTAATATCTCAAATATAACTGCTGGGATAACTTGAAGAATGACATCATTTCTTGTCATCTGAGTGCTAGCTCTCAGGCCAAACAACCATTGAGGAATTTGGCAGTATTTAGCATCTACCTGTAAAAGAATACAGACAAGAGCTTCTCCTCAGATCTCTGGCAGATGCTGGAAGTCATAAAACAATTGCATTCCTTCATGCTTTCAAGACTAGTAATTACTTCACCCTAAAGACAATACAGAAAGTTTCCTAGTATAGACATTGTGTCTCTTGCTATATTGAAAAATGAAAGATACCATCTTTTATGGCCTAGCCATAATTTAATTTGAGTTATTTTTTCTGAAGTTAACCTCCTGTATTCCAGACTTAACTGTTAAAATACATACATTTAAACAGTTAAAATAGTGCATGCACATTTCTGTTCTCTTCCAGTAAAGCACACTGTGGCTACATTTCAAACAGCAATCTGCAAATACCTTTTTCAACTCATGCTTCTGTACAAACAGTCTGATACATACATGAGTTACAGTTCTAATACATTTGTAACACAAGCATCTTGTATAAATCATTTTGATATTCACCAGTGACATATAATTATTTACAAAATTCTAGCCAGCTAGGCTGGCAATATTTCCTTTTATCACACCCCCCCCGCCCCAAACACTCAAGGTAGTTTTTCAAGTGACCCTTGAGAAACATTGCTTGAGAGGGATAAGCTTTTCTATGAATACATTACCCCATTCCATGTCTTGAGATTCCAGCTGCGTTGGCATTACTGACCCCTGTACAGTGATGCACTGTCATATCATATGCCTGCAACCGCTGGCTCCACCATTGTAACTTGGGATTTTTCTGTCTGGCTTCATGTAGCCATAGATCCCCTTCAGACTCCTCCTACCTATTACTGCAAATACTTAACACTAGGGCCTCCCTATTATGATAACATTTCATCATGTTAACATGGTACAGTTTGAGCCCCTGCTACCTGCCTAACAGTTCTACTAGGTAGTTAACATCACTGGCCTTCCTTACCACTTTGAAGGGTCCCTCACAAGCTGCCTACAGCTTATTGTGCCTGACAAGAATGAGAACCATAACCTGCTACCCCACACCATGCTCTCTAGCTTGAGCATTCCTGTCATACAAGACCTTTTTCTGCTGTTGGGCGTCTGCCACGTTCTCCTGGGCCAAGCCCATGAGTTCCATTATCCTTGTCCTAAGACTTAGGAAATATGCCACAACAGACTCTTTGGAGGATTAACACCCACCCTCCCACTCATCACAAATCAAATCTAGACGTCCCCTCACCCTATGCCCATGCAGCAACTTAAATGGTGAAAAACCTATGGTTTCCTGGGCACCTTTCTGTAAACAAACAACAGATGGGGCAGATATTTGTCCCACTCCCTCTTAAACTGGTCTGCAAATGCCTGTATCATGGTCTTTAGTGTAGAATTTAACCTCTCCACCAGACCATTAGTCTGGGGGTGGTAGGGGGTGGTCTTTAGATGCTTCACCTCACAGTGCTTTCAAAGACAAGCCAGAAGGTCTGACATGAAATTGGCATCTCTGTCAGTCAGTATTTCCTTTGGGAAACCTACCCTCCTGAAAATCTTTATCAAATAATTTACTACCTTTTCTGTCTCAGTGGAGGACAAGGCCACTGCCACAGGGTATCTGGAAGCATAATCTGCTCTCACTAGGATATACTTCTTCCCTGTGGAACTTGGGGTACTCAGAGGCCCCACAATATCCATACCTTGCATTTGAAATGGCTCACTCACAGGGAAAGGAATCAAAGGAGCTTTGACCTTGTCTCCTGCCTTGCCTATCTTTTGGCACTGCTCACAGGTCCTGCAGTACCCTGTTACATCCCTAGAAATTTCAGGCCAATACAAGTTCTGCATAATATGCCTCTTTGTATGCTTTATACCCATATGACCTGCAAAGTGAATGTCATGAGCTATGGCAAGAAGTGCCAGATGGTAGGCTGTGGGCACTACCAACTGCTGTATTACTTCACCCTCTACCCCTCCGTCAGGGGTCCACTCACTATACAGTAAATCTTTGTCCCAGTATACAGATTCCCCCTTTCCTTAAGAATGAGGTGCCTCCCTGGCTACCTCTCTCAAGCCTTGGAATGTAGGGTGTGAGAGCTGAGCCTGTCTCAACTCCCTCTTTTAAACCCTTCCCATCTCCCTTTCCACAGGAAGTCTGGTATCCTCTGACAGTGATGTCTCACTGTCAGCCTGGGTACTACTACTCCCCTCTGCCCTTGCAGTCACTTAGTCCAAGGAAAGGTCAGTACCCATAAGCAGCTGTGGTTTACTTTCTATCTCACTGCTACATGGCACCTCCCTCCCTGAAGTAGCCAACTCATCAGTCCTAGCTTTAAGTATGTGGTCTGTCTGGGTCCCCCCAGGCTACCAGACCCACACACTTGTCTCCAAGCCTGACTGCTTGTAACTGCATGCACACAAAGTACTGAATTATCAAAATCATTCCCTATCAGGACATCTGCATGGATATCCTCAAACACACCTATTTGCTTGCTTCTTTTTACACCCTCCCAGTCAAGGTGAACCCTAGCCAAAGATGTTTGGAATGGGGTCCCTCCTAAAGCTCTGACTGGAGTAGACTGCCCAAGCAAGTAGTGCTCCTCTTTCTTTAACCATTGCAGGCTTCATAATGGTTAGGTCAGAGGCTGTGTCTCTCTTAACAATGGCCTATTTTTATCCACTAAGATAGGACATAGCCTCTTGTGGTAGTTTGGTACCCTTGTTGTCTCCAGACAACTTACTGCTGGCATTATATCATTTCCACTTACTGGCTCCCCCAACTTTTGTTTTCCACCTTGCTTCTGTTGAAATCTATATGCTACATGGCCCCACTGGTTACATTTAAAACATTTAACCCTTGATCCTGGCCATGCACCTGAACTAGTGGCTTCCCCTGTTACTGTTGGACACTGTTGGGGTGGTTTAGGCTGCCCACCATAAGTACCCTTAAACCCATGTGCAGCACTGTGTATTCCTTCCTGTGCAGTGATGAACTGCTTGCTAGGTATAGGTCTCACTTCTTCCCCAACTAATCTGCGGTATTGCATTCCCTATCTGCCAACCTGATTCTCATGTCCTCAGGAAGGGCTTGCTCCCTCAACAAAAGGTCTGCCAGCCCTTCAAAAGTGGTGACCTGACAACCACTCACCCACCTATGAAAATAAGTGCTTAGTTCAGCAAAATATTCACACACACTTTCATCTGCCTTGTGTCTATGCTCACAAAATGTTTTTCAATAAGCTTCAGGTGTTAACATAAAACACTCTAATAAACAATTTTTAACTGTATTATAATTTAATCTATCAGCATTAGACAATTTAGAAATAGCAGTTACATCTTTACCATGGAGTAAGAGGAGTCAGGAACTTTACCCAGAGCACATGGTCAACATAATACTATTTACATACCCTTTCAAACATATGAATAAAACTATCAAACATATCACCCTCTGTAAATTGTGGAAATAATTTGCTGAACTTTGTTGATTCTGGGGTTCAGTTTCTCCCTTCCCCTTTACCTTCATGACCCTAGCAAAGAGTCACCATCTCCATTTCATGTTCCCTCTGTCTCACTTATTCTTCCACTTTCAGACATCTCAGTCTCTCTGCTGATACTACTTTGACCTTCAAGTGCTGCAGTCTCTTTGCTGATTCTAGTTCTACATGGTTGGTCTCCAGTTCAAGTCTCTTTAACTCCAGATAGATTTTTAAATCCTCTAAGGCAAAGTTGAACTGTCCATTTTCTGAGAGTTGTACATCCTCAAGGCCAGTCTGGTTGTCCTCCTGATTGCTGGACTGTGATGCAGCAGTAGTTAAGGCTGTAATCATTTCTCCTTTAGTTAGGTTGGCATGCCTCAGTCCTTTGGCTTGGCACATCTCAGCAAAATGGTTCCTTGTCAGCTTGCCATAATCCTCCACTGACATCCTTGCCTGCTTTCCCTGACTAACTAAGCTAAGAAAAACTAAATAAACCTATTGTGATATGAAACTCTTAATGCCTACCATGTGGCTGCTTGAGACTATGAACACCTTCTTTAGTAACCACTGTTTACAGGCTACAGGAGTTCAGTATCCACACCACTATGTGATGTTGTGATCCCACCACTGCCAGCCAATATGTCACAACCCTCTACTAGACCATTAATCAAGGAGCCTCAATCCTCACCACTGGCAGCAGTGGGGAATGTACACTGGAAGGGTGACAAGTATCCATACACTATTTCCAGATGCAGCCCTCTGCATCAAGTGCAATTTCCCTTAGGAGTACAAAGAGACCACAATCAGTCCAGGGCTGCTGTCTTACTCTTTCTCCAAGAAGGGCTCAGCTTCTTGTTTTTTATCTTTTTGTGTATTTTATTTATTAAAGTCTTGCATGTCCTCAGCATTGGAGTTCACTCAGGATTTTTTTACGTATTATCTTTCTTCAGATTGTCAATAAGACCCCCCACTGGCACAGCTATAGAGTTGATTCCTTAGCCAGGGTTCCAAACCAAGTCCTCCAAACCTCTCTCTGTCCAATCAGTGCTTTTTGTCCGTGCCCAGATAGCTGATACACACACTCTTGGAGATTTGTTTTACACACACACACACACACACACACACACACACACACACACACACACACACACACACACACACACACACACACACACACACCTGGGAAAGGTTAGCACAGGTTTACTAGCTATGCCCCCTTTTGTCCAGACTATAAGGTAGTTTTCACTGCCATCAGAGCCTCTTATCAGCTACTTTAAGGCCCTTAAAAAGGTTGTCCAATCTTACTATGTAATATTAATATTGATACAAATAGTAGTTTGACCAACTGCAAGGCTATTAGGAGTGGCCAACACAGTGACCCCAAATAAATATGCAAGTACTCTCAAAACTTAAATATCTCTACACAGATCAGCCACAATGAAAGGTTTAACTATATTTAATAATTAATAATAACAAAACAAAACGATACTAGATATATATTCACAGTGACATCAGAGTTCAAAACCTCAGGAAATATTTAAAACAACATTGCAGGACAGTCTCAAATAAATAAAGAAGACATTTAAACTAAATTTTACTATATTCCTGACTGTATCTAGAAGAGTTATACTGCTCCCTAGAAACTTTCTTCATTAGAGCAAGGCAGATGTGGTGAATAGATCTTCTAGCTGTTGTCAGGTCCAAGACAGAATGTAGAATGCTCTGTCTCACTAAGATACTTTTTAAATTAATATCTTGAATATTACTGCTGGGATAATTTTCAGAATGACATAATTTCTTGTCATCTGACTGCTAGTTCCCAGGCCAAACAGCCATTGCTGAAGCTGGCAGTATTTATCATCTACCTGTAAAAATATACAGACAGTGGCTTTTCCTTAGATCTCTGGCAGATGCTGGAAGTCATCATAAAGCAATTGCATTCCTTCATGCTTTTAAGACTAGCAATTACTTCACCCTGAAGACAATACAGAAAGTTTCCTAGTACAGACATTGTGTTACTGTCTATATTGAAAACTGAAAGATACCATTATTTATGGCCTAGCCATAAAGAAATTTATTCAATTATTTTTCTGAAGTTAACCTCCTATATTCCAGTTTTTACTGATGAAATATATACATTTAAACAGTTACAAGAGTGCATGTACATTTCTGTTCTCTTCCAGCAGATTACACTATGGCTACATTTTAAACAGCATTCTGCAAATACCTTTTTCAACTTACATGTCTGTGCAAGCAGTTTGATATACACATGACATACAGTTCTAATACATTTGTAACACAAGCATCTTGTATAAATCATTTTGATATTCACCAATGAGATATAATTATTTACACAATTCCAGCTAGTTGGACTTGACGTATCTCTTTTTGTCACACCTGGTATAAAAAAGTGAATGCCTATATGAGCGAATGTTCATTCAAATGAAGTTGTTACCAGGAACCTTTTGTATGCGATCATATTGCAGCAGTGTAAGGGAATTTGTCCTTACCCCAATTTTATGTCATCTCATGGTTAGTATATATAATTAGCATGAGATCTGCAGGGTGCAGGGAGGGATTGCCCTCTTAGAAAAAAATAAGTTTAATTTTTTTTTTGCATTTTATATCACTTTTGCTGGGAGAGGAGAACCAATGGCTATATATACTAAAGTCACATGAGAGGGGAGTTTTAAATTTAAATGACACTCATTGCTTTAACATGTTTTTAATTTGTGTACTTTTTTGTATCTGATGAAGTTGAGCAACGGTGTCTTGATGAAAAGTGGATTGTAAAGTGAACACTTAATAAAGTTGACAGTTTACAGGCTTTTATTGTACTCGAAGTTGGTTCCAGTGAGTTCATTTGACTCTCTCTGTCCAACCAGTGTTTCATGTCCCTGGCTAAGTAGCTCACACACACACACACACACACACACACACACACACACACACACACACACACACACACACACACACACACACACACACTTTGAGATATGATTTACATGCAACCATACAGACACTCCTGGGGAAGGCTGGCACAGGTTCACTAGCTGTGCCCCTTCTGTCCAGGCTATAAGGTAATAATCACTGCCACCAGGACCCTTACGTATCAGCTAATAAAAAGGCCCTTACCTAAGGGTGTACAATTATTACTGTGCAATATTATTACTCAATTAGTAAGTGTGACCAGAACTTTTTTAAGGCTTATTGGAGTGGCTTGGCCATTATTACTATATACATGCAATGTACTCTAGAGCTTAAATTATCTCTACACAAAACAGCCACAGTTGAAAGGTTTAAAATATTTAATGATAAATAATAAAAACACAAGACAATACTTCTTATTACACAGTGCTAATCAAGAGTTCAGGGATCACAGGAAAGTGCTTAAAATAATACAGTAGAATAGTTCTGACAGTACAGAAAACAACTAGTCTAATCTTCCTATTTCCTAGCTACTTCTAAGAGAGACACTAAAGTCTAAGATCCTACTTGCATACAGAGCACAGGCAGAGTGCTGGTGAGTTGGATGTTCTCAAGACAAATGCAAACTGCTCTCTGTCTCTGTCTCTGAGAAAGTCCTTTAAATTGATAATACATCCTGCTGACTCATTTTAGAGTAAATCATTCTTAACAATTCTCTGGTTCCCAGGCTGACAGAAACACTACATTTACATTTATTATTAAGCTTGCACCTGGTCAGGAAACACAGCAATAAACAACATTATGCATGTAAATTCTAGCAATTAACTCTGGTCTCAAAACAATAGGAAGAGTTCCTTCATCCAGACATCTTGGACCTGAGTTTTGAGATCAAAGAATTATACAATGCTTGCCTTATTAGCTTTCCTCCAGCAGAGTGCAATGTGGTTACATTTTTGAAGTTCAACATCCAATGCACTTTTCTTATTTAAGAGAACAAGCCTGTGGCTTATATTAATATTTACAAATGACAGAATTATCTACAAAATTCTATCTAGCTAGGCTGGCAGACTTCACATATCTTCACATTAATAATGACAGAGAAAGATTTTGCTTTGAGACAGTAATTTAACATTAAACAAGAGCATTGAGATTTGTCAGATATACAAACTTACACAAAGGCACACAAGTATGCTTACAAAGGAGAAAAGCTTTCCAGTACCTTGCAAAGCTAAAGTAGCTAGTATGCAGCACCAGGTTAAAATATACATGCCTAAGGGCATGACCACCTCAGCAAAACCTACAGCAACTTCAGTAAAGCCCAGTGCACATGCAGCAAAGCACAGGGGTGACTCAGAAAAACCTGTAGCTAGCCTCATAGTCAACTATGGTAATTGTGGTGGAAATCATGAACCCAAACAAGAAAAGTGCTTAGCTTTTGGTCAGCAGTGTCAAGTGGAATGATTTCAAAAGGTTTTGTAAATCAAATAAGGCACTTTATTTTATTAAAAGAGAGCATTCAAACAGGCAAATTGATCAATTAGAAAGATGTGACCCTACTTTTTATATTGATGGTATGTCTGTGCTTGGTGAAACAGTCAATGCAGTAGATTTGTGGGCAAAAAATGAAGTCCTTTGCACTGTTCAGATTAATGTGAGTCCTGTAGAGCTCAAAGTAGATAATGCCTCAAAGTGCAATGTTGTATCAGCAGAAATGTTTGACAGAGTAAAAGCTTCAGACCAACTTGATTTGACAAAGTGTGTAAAGCTTGTTGCTTATGGTGATGAAGAAATTCAAACCGAAGGTTCAGTAGTGCTTTCATGTTACTCTGCTGGGAACAGCTATGACTTGCAGTTTTATGTAGTCAAGAGACATGTTATTAGGCCTCAGAGACAGTTTGAAAATGGGGCTGCTTTCATTTAACTGAGAAGTTCAGCATGTAAGCTTAAATGCGAACAGTTCAAATTTTATCCAAACTATTTTTTCTGGGTATGCTGATATTTTTGAAGGCAATCTAGGCAAACTACCAGTTGTGTACTCCATGAAGTTAGACCCAGAGGTCATCCCAGTTATTAGACCAGCACAGAAAGTTCCTGTAGCTATGCAGAACAGAGTCAAGACTGAGATAGACAAAATGGTGCAGCTAGGAGAAATTTGTCCAGTAGAAGAAACAACTGAATGGATATTTTCCATGGTTGCAACTCATAAGAAAAACTCAAATGATATCAGAATATGTATTGATCCAAGACACTTGAAAAAAGTATTAAAAAGACCTCATCATCCTATGCGCACAGTCAAGAAGGTTGCTGCCCTCATGTCAAATGCCACTGTTATTTCTGTTTTAGATGCAAAGAGTTCCCTTTGGCAAATTTTGCTTGATTGAAAATCTTCATTGCTAACTACATTCTGTATGCCATTTGAGTGATACAGATTTCTGAGAATGCCATTTGAAATAAATTCTATCAGTGAAGTATTTCAGCGTGTGATGGAACAAATTATTTCTGGCTATCCGTGTGTTATTATAGCAGATGATATTCTAATAGGAGGTAATAATGGTGAAGTCGAACATGATAGAAACTTCAAAAAAGTTCTGTACAGAGCATGTGATGGGAATTTTAAGCTGAATCCACAGAAGTGAAAATTCAGGGTACGAGAAGTTACTTATGTTGGTCATTTGTTTACCAGTTCAGGATTACAACCAGATCCATCCAAGCAAACAGCTGTTCTTGAGATGCCAGCTCCAGACAATGTTCAAGCCTTACAATGTTTTCTTAGCATGGTCAACTATTTAGGCAAGTTAATTCCAGATTTAGACCATCTTTCAGCACTGCTAAGAGAGCTGACATGCAAAGATGTCACCTGGTCCTGGTCAGAACAGCACCAAAGCGTATTTGATGTCTTGAAACAGAGAATTGCCAATCCACCAACTCAATGTTACTATGATGTTCACAAACCAGTTACTCTTTCCTGTGATGCTTTTAAGTCTGGTCTAGGTGCAGTCATTCTTCAAGAGGGTACACAGCCTATGCACCAAGAACTCTTACCTAAACTGAGATGCAGTATGCCCAGATTGAGAAAGAGCTTTTGGCAACTGTGTTTGCATGTTCGAAGCTTCATGATTATATTTATGGCCAACCTATCCATATAGAAACTGACCACTAACTTCTAGTCACTATTTTGAGAAAGCCAGTGCACACATCTCCTGAGAGATTGCAACACATGATGCTCAGATTGCAAAAGTACAATTTCAGTCTTGTTTACACAAATGGCAAACTTCTTTATCTTGCTGATACATTATATCAGTTGTCCTGGAAAAACACAGAACAGCATGAGAATGAGCAATCTGATTTTGAAGTCATGGAAGTGAGACATTTTTCTTCCACACATCTTGATGAGATCAGAATTCACACAGCTTCAAATCCAGTTTTCCAGAGGATCAACCTCTTTATCAGTCGAGGATGGCCTTCAAAGCAATCTTGTTTACCAGTAGATGTGCAACAGTATTTTCCACTCAGTGAAGAGATTTTGTCAGACAATGGTATCATTATAAAGGTTCAAAAGTGGTTGTTCCAAAATCTTTACAACAAGAGTATATTAAGATCTTGCATTGTGGCCACCCAGGAACTGATTCTACCAAAAGAATGGCAAGATGAATAGTATTTTGGCCTTCTCTGTCAAAAGATATTGAGAAAATACTTTAATTTTGTTCTGTTTGTAACAGCACAAAGTCGCATCAACAAAAAAAACCACTCCAGTTAAGCCAGATTCCTGAACTACCTTGATCAACAGTAGCCACAGATATTTTCAAGTGGAATGGTCGACATTACTTGGTGTTAGTATACTATTATTCAATTTGGTTCGAGATTGACCTACTTCCTAACCAAACATCCAATACTGTCATTACTAAGTCAAATTGACATTTTTTGTCCACGGTAGTCTGCACAGTCTTTTCTGACAATGGTTCACAGATTACAAGTCAGCAGTTCAAAGAATTTGCTGAAATATGGGACTTTGTTCATATTATGAGTAGTCCTGAGTACCCACACTCAAAACAACTTTGTTGAATGTGCAGTTCAAAGTGCAAAACAGCTGTTAGAGAGATCCAAATGTGACAATATCAATGTTTTTCTAAACTTGCTTAATCTCAGAAACATTCTTCATGATAATTATCTTGGTTCACCTGCCCAGAGACTTATGTTGAGACAAACCAGAACCACATTACCAATCAGCAGCAATTTCTTGGTTCCAGTTGCTAAAAACAACAAAGCAGTAAAAGCCCAGCTGTTGAATACGTTTTCTATACATATTTATGTTCCTTTTTTATTTAGTAATGTAGGTGGATAATGTATCTGGATAGATAACATTATTGGCCTATATATTTTTTAGTTGTTTACTGACAGGCATGTTGTACTGCTATGATATCGGTTTAGTATTTTGCACTTAGCAGTTTATTGGATAGTTTTTGTGATGTTGTGATTGGTTGTTTGTGTTTGTGTTATAAATCATTTCAAGATCACTGGATCTTCTTGTAGTGCTAATGTTTATAGCATTTTTATTTATATTTTTCATTCTTCTTTTTTTTCTATCCAAATTGTTTTATGTTTTTTATGGTTGTGCACCGATAGGTTACATCCTATTGTTGATTTAATTGTTGAGATTTCTGTATCCTTCTTTTGCAGTCATGGTCTCTGAATTTTTTTCTTGTAGGCTAGGATTGCTTTTATATACATACGTGTATATTACCCTCTTTTTTCTTTTTTTGATGCACAGTAACGAGAGTAGATAATACGTTTGGATAGAATAGATATTAGTGGTCCATGCCTCTCTCACTTGTTTACTTTTCAGCAATTTTAGTTGTTGACTGGATATTTGTATGTTTTTATGATTGCTAGGTTATAATCTGTTTTAACATCATATGATCTTCGGGTGTTTTTAGTAAGATTTTGCTTGCTTTTGATAGGTTTTTTGATTGGCTCATGTCCCTTTAATTGTCCAATGATAGGTTATGTTTTATTGTTAAATGATTTGCTGAGATTTACCTGTTTACTTGCTTATCAGATGGTTTTATGATCCAAAGATTGGTTGTTGCTTACTTGTGCTATTTACTGATAGGTTGTGCTCCACTCCAACATCATTAGTTTTCTGCGTTTTGATTATTTAATGATTGGTTCCTATTATCTTGTTTCTGATAGATTTTGGCATAATTTATTTATTCATTGGTTATTTTTATTGCTCAGTGATTGGTTATTGTGATTTTGTTTGTTCATTGGTTATTCAAGTGTATTTATGCAATTACGTTAATGTTAGTTTTAAGATCTGAAGAAGCGCCTTTTATGGCATGAAAGCACTCATCTGTTTTTAATTTTCTTTTGAACTTTTATATTTTGTTATCACTTATTAAAGGTTTTTCAGCTGTACTTGCATTCCCAATTTCATTTTTTGCTTGTTTTATATGTTTCTGGAGTTCAAGAATGCTTTATCCTGTTAAGTGGTTTACAGCTATTTTCACCTTTATACTTAAATGAACACCCTAGCTTCTTCATCTTATTAACTTGTACAAGACAAGCGACAGGCACTAACCCTGGCAAGAATTTACTGTGCCCCATCCACCCATCCAGGTTCCTTTTGAACAGTGTCATAGAGGTACTCTGTTTCACATGAATGGGTAGCCTATTCCAAAGATGTGGCAGCCACTGGGAGACAAATCTGTACGTCCAGCGTGTCCTATTTAAGTCACAGGCCACATTTAAGTCCTTGGAATGGATAACTCTAGTCCCATTTGATTTAAGGATGTGCAGAAAGTTCATTAGGTTTGGGTCTGGGATTGCTCTGTAAGCCAGGCAAATCTGTATGCTAATCAACCAATCCAAGATGGAGGAGATATTCAACAAACAATAAAGCAACCATGTAGACTCTGTACTGGTTTTCCTTGCAAATTCCAAAACCTATTGGAATACAACTATGGAAAGGAGTTTACACAGAAAGAATGTTACGGGTCGCTGTTGCTTTAACTCATATGTATGTGCGACAGGCTGAAGTCTATGCTGCTGCTGCTAATAGACAAGGGCCAAGAAGAAGAAGAGTTTTCAGACCCCATTTAACTTACCACAAGCTGCATAATGTAGAAATTGTAGAGTGCTACAGGGTGGATAGCAACATACTACAGGTACTCTGCAACCTCTGTTGTCCTCAACTCAGAGCCAGGGCAAATTGAGCGGAACCCATATCAGTGGAGACAAAGGTATGTGTAGCACTTAGAATTTAGCTACAGGTACCTTCTGGAGACCAACGGAGAACATGCTGGGGGAGTCAAAGGCATCATCATCCAGGATCCCCCATCAATTCCTCAATGCTATGCTCCAACATGCCAGTGACCACATATATTTTGCCCATACTCCTGAGGACAGGCCAAAAATATGCAGGAGTTCTACCCTGTAGCACACTACCCCAAAGTACTTGGTGTAATAGATTGTACACATACAGAATTTATGATACCACCTGAGGAACAGGGAATGCTCTACATAAATAGAAAGGGCTTCCACTCTATTAACTGCCAAGTCATGTGTAATGCCAAGGCAATCATCTTGAATGTGTGTGCTGGCAACCCAGGCAGTTACCATGACTCACATATCTGGCACACCTCCCAATTGTATCAGATGTTCATTAGGGAAAATATCCCACCAGATCATTTACTGGGGGATGCAGGTTATGCACTGGAACCATGGTAATGTCCATCAGAAATACACACACCCACTGAAGACACCATAATGAGGCAGAAGGTCAAACCAGAAATATCATAAAGCATGTGTTTGGGCTGCTGAGGCAGTGGGTCTAGTGCCTAGATACATCTGGGGGAGCCCTGCAGTACAATCTATGTACATGTACTGAAATATTTACTGTATGTGCCATGCAACACAACATCATCCTGAGAAAGTAGCTTCAGTAGGATCAACAAGAGGAAGGGCTATGCATGCCACCACCAATGTCAATGCCATCACAGCCACAAGCAGGAGAGGAGTCAGAGGGGGAACCAGTGGTTGCTGTGGCTGTCGGCAGATGTAGGCATGCTCAGTATACCCTTGCATTGGCTAAGCGGCAATGCATAGCACACTCACTCACCATCTAAGGGGCTAAAACCTTCCTTCTCTGCACATGCATATAGTAACACTGATTCCAGGCAACATTCACAACATTTACCTACCCATGTAATGGCTATGTACTGTTAGCATTAAACAGACTCAACCCTGAATTAAAACTGTAGCAACTGCTGGACATACAATATAACTGTTGTTCCTGGATGTATTGTTTAATAATACAAATCAATGGCATATCCTTGCATCTTGTTACTTGGTAAAGTAAGCAAGTAAAGGTTGGGTGATTTGTACATAAACAACTTGAACATGTGACAGCAGAGACTTATGTGACTATATGTGTCCTGTATCAAGTATTAGGCCTCAGGCATCTAAGATTCACACAGTTATACCTCTCAAAAGTACTGATGATCACTGAATGTCCTCAGTTTAGCACCATACTTCATACAATCATTAAAGAGAGAAGTTAGAACGTAATGAGACACATTTCAGTTTCAGACTTCTCAACCCTCACAAGATCATTAACAATACAGTAGAGAATCAATTATCCAAATGTTGATTATCTGAAATGTCAATTATCCAAACTCAGACTTCTAAAGTTGTCAGGTAGGAAAAATCATAAAGTCTGAATATGCAAATGTTATACGTATTCACTTGTGTGTGTATTTTAGAGATTGTAGCCCATTCATGTCTGAAAAATATTCTTTATTGTCCAGTGGAATCACTAAATAGTTGAAGTGTGCACAGAAAAAACAAGATTTTAGACATTTTTTATCCAGTTCAGTTATATGTTTGGTTATCTAAACAGATTATCCGAACTACCCTAGGTCCTAATTAGTTTGGATAATTGACTCTCTACTGTACTGATGCAAAAACAGTTTGCTATGCAAATTGTAGCATGTTACAGGCCACCCTCGCAAACTCATGAACCTCACATGGCCTTCCTGAAAACACTGGAGGGGATAAATATATCTCCGAACACCATCATACTAGGTGACTTCAACTACCCTAATATAGACTGGGAACACTACTCAAGCCCAAACACTCTAGCCCAAAAGTTCCTGGAATTCATAAACTCAAATGCCATGGAACAACTAGTCACCATCCCCACAAGAGGAGAGAATATACTTGATCTCATCATCACAAACATGGGAGCACAATGTTCAACGCCAGAAGTATACCCCTCACTGGTGAGATCTGATCACAAACTAATCTCGCTGGAGGTCCTCATCCCGCCCCCACCCAAAATGAAAAGACCACAGTAAAGAACTTCCCGAAAGCCGACTTCACACTTCTAAAGACTAGTGTGGTCTCCTTTAAGGCCCCTGAGCCGGCGGTTAACATTACTCAAACCACTGAATCACTTACAAATGCCTTCTACCAGCACCTGCAGGCTGCATGGATCAGGCAATCCCAAGCAAAACAAAGACTCTTTGTACCAAAGGCAAGCGTCCAGTCTGGTGGACCCCAGCCATAAACAAACTCTACAATAAAAGGAGAAAGCTACTACAAGATAGAGCAAAATCCTTAAAAGGTAAGACACCGCTGATCACTATAAGTAAAAAGCTAAGAGCTCTCATAAAATCATCCAAAGCTAATTTTGAGAAAAAAATAGCTAAGGACTCTAAAGACAACCATAAAGCATTCTTTAGCTATGTCAGAAACCTAGGAGGAAACTCCCAGATATGCTCAGAATTAGTTCAAAATGATGTGAAGATTACTGATCCTACAGACATTGCCAACATACTGGCTGACAGGTTCAGTGCAAACTTCTCCCCACCCTCCCAGCCTAAAGATGAGATATCTATACCAAATGATTGTAGCCCCCCAAACATCTCCAACGCTCAGGTGAGAACTGCTCTCTCCAAGGCAAAGAACACAGCATCCATGGGACCTGATGGTGTCCCTGGCTGTGTGCTCCATGAACTCAACGAGGAATTAAACCCACAGTTAGGACAGCTGTTTAATCTTAGTCTCACCTCCGGATACGTACCCAGGGAGTGGCGCACAGCGACTGTGGTCCCACTCCACAAAGGCGGTGCCTCCACCGACCCTGGAAATTACCGTCCCATTAGCTTGACTAGCCTGATCTGCAAAGCCATGGAAAGGATCATAATGGATCTCATAAATAAAGACATAGGGAATTTGCAGACTTTGGATCCAACCCAGTTTGGCTTTGTCAAAGGCAGATCATGCCTTTTAAACTTGGTTGACTTTTTTGAAACAGTCACCAAGGCCATTGATGAGGGAAAGGCAGTCCATACAGCCTACCTAGACCTGGCGAAGGCTTTCGATACAATACCCCACTCGGGTATCATTGAAAAACTCATCAACTTAAATGTAAACCCATACATTACAAGATGGGTTACAAACTGGCTGAGTGACAGAACCCACAGGGTCAGAGTTGCTGGCGCCATGTCAGGCTCTAAGCCTGTCACAAGTGGTGTCCCACAGGGCTCAGCCCTGGGCCCACTCTTGTTTGGCATCTACTTTTCTGAAGTACAAGCAAACACAGGAGGGTTATGGCTGACAAAGTTCGCAGATGACTGCAAACTGGGCGCCGTAGTTGAGAACACATCCGACACAGATATCCTTCAG
The DNA here is from genome assembly GCF_019279795.1 of Protopterus annectens. Classification (NCBI taxonomy): domain Eukaryota; kingdom Metazoa; phylum Chordata; order Ceratodontiformes; family Protopteridae; genus Protopterus; species Protopterus annectens. The sequence continues at coordinate 1,403,569,548 of NC_056743.1, read as the reverse complement.
AAGGGTCTCACAGATACGGATAACTGGTGCTAGAGCCATGGCCTCAAGTTAAATGCCAAGAAATGCATAGTCATACCCTTCGGGAAAAATAAGGTTACCCCTAGCTACCATATAGGTGGCAATCCCCTGAACACAGAAGAAGTTATTAGGGACCTGGGAACCCAGGTTGACAGTAGCCTTTCATTCGACACTCATATTGCTAAAGTAGTTAGGAAGACCTTCTGCATTGCCCACCTTATCATGAAGGGATTCACATCTAGATCAGGGGAGGTCATAGTCTCCCTATACTCATCACTCATCAGACCAATGATCGAGTACAATGCCCCATTCGGAATGTATCTGACCCGACACTTGCAGCAGCTGGAGAGGCCACAAAAGTTCCTCACCAAAAGGATAAAGGGTCTCAAAAATCTGTCTTATGCTGCACGACTGAAAGAACTCCAGTTATATTCAGTTGCGTACCGCTTTCTCAGAGGTGACCTATGCCTGACATACAGGGCCATGTCAAACCCAGATTTGATTTATATGCTTCATCTCAAAAAATCTAGATCCCTCAGAGCCACAAGGGCGGGTGACTTAAACCTTGACACGGTTATTAATAGGACGTGCTGGAGGGATAGATTCATCACCCAAAGACTCCCTATGCTGTGGAACAAAATCCCGGTTTATGTGAGGCAGAGCACCTCGCTGGTCTTGTTCAAGAGGAATCTTGACCAATGGATGGGAGATCACAGATACAGCCCAGGGGTTACCTCAGTGTCACTGCTCGACAGAGGCACAGCTAAATAATGGGCATAGTTTCTCCAAACTAAGGGGTGGCGTAAGCCACAAAACTATGGCTAGGCTTATAAATGCCCTCGGGCAGATAGCCTAGTATGAACCTATGAACCTATGAACCTATGAACTGTCACTTTTTAAGGTAAAAATATGTCAAAGGTACAATTAGCAAAACAACAACACAAATGCAGATATACTAAGCACTAAGTCAGCTATGCACCCTGAGCATTAGACACAAATGTTATGTATCCCTGAACCCATAATACAGAAAACAAGGATCTGGCACAGTTATCATGACTTGCATAGGGTATTGTGTGAGGGGAGGGGGGTGGCTGGGAGGGTAGGAGATCTAGCTGGACACAAAAAGTTGATGGGAGTGTGTCAGTAAGAAAGAGAAGTAGGCAGCCATTTAGATAAAGTAATAAACACCCAGTGAGACAAAATGAGCTTTAAGTTTCACAGCTGAATCATGTAACTGCTGTGTGTGTGTCTGTAGTGGCCCTGCAGGTGAAACTGGTGTGTGAGTGCCTGCATGAACACAGCCAAGCTGTGTGTTATCTTTACATCTTGATATGCCAGACAGGTGTGAGCTGTGCATGTTAGAGGTGGCAGTTCATCTTTGCTGTACCAGACCATCAGAACTGGCTCTGCCAGGAGTAGCACTGGCATGTCCATGCCCGTGGTCAGATGCATTGCTGCTACCTTAATGTGATGGATGTCTTCTGGATGAGCTTCCCTCATAAGGATTCCCAGGACCATGACCCCATGGCCTGCCACATCTGGGTGTGGTCATTTCAACCACTGATGGAGGAGTGGAAGTAGTGCCACTATGGGAGTGTGATCAGGCATGGCCACATCAGCTAAAGCAGATTATGTGGCTGACCTACACCCACAAGGATGCTTCTCCCTCCCAACTGACATTCCTTGACAGACTCAGTCCATTCCAATGTGTCATTCATCTGATCCATTGAATTGGCAACACGGTGGAGGTAGTCAAGCATGCCAGACTGTGCCACATCTATAACCCTAAGTATTTCTTTGGATGATCTATGGGAACATGCCTGTGCCTCCATGATGGCCCTAAACATATGTTGAGTGGCATGGAAAGACAAACCTAGATCAGGAGGAGGATGGGCAGCAGGCCTCCTCTGAGCACCCCTAACAGCCCTCCCACATGGCACTTTACCCACACTTTGTCTACAGCCAGAGTCAACATGCACTGAAGCCACAGTAACCACACTTCCCTGATTGTCTCACTCTCCACCTCTCCAGTATCTCAGGGCTCACTGGAATGGGTTGGTGTAGATCTACTGTCTGTGTCCAATGAAATTACAGGGAATAGCTGAATGTCAACCTTAAAGTCAGATTCAACCTCTGCACCCTCAACTGTGCCTCTGTTTGGCCACCATCATCATCAGAGTCTGCTGATACTGTGACATCCGGTGGTAAGAGTCCTACACTTTCACTGTCAGGAGCACCTGTGATAATAAGCAACAAACACAGGAAAAAAGTTAGTAGCTACACTCGTATAGTCAAATGTATGCTAACAAAATAACAGTGGTGCCACTACTACAGTGAGTACAGCAATGGACGCAACTGTCCAGACCCACATCACACATATGGATACAATTTTATTTATTTCTTTGAACTGCTCATCATCTCTGAGAAAGAAGATATTTAACTTACCATGTGCAGTTGATGCTATGCTTTGCATGGAGGACGGTCCTGGAAGAAGTTAAGCAAAAGTTAAGGACAATGTCATCGCAATTAACAGTAACACAGGGGATTAAAACCTTTTGCTCTTTATATGTCCATTAACTATATTTTCAACAAGAACTTGGATGACAAGTCCAAACTACACCCATGTGTAATCAATCAGAATGTTTTGTTAACTGTAGCAATCTACAAGTTCCCCACAGAAACTTAATGTTAAACAGAACTAACATATTTCTGTCACTATTTTACTATACAAGTGTATTTAACAATTGAGCTATATAAGCTTATCTGGAAGCTCCTCCTGGGACATACTTGTTGTCCCTGAAACAATGGCACCAATTTCAAGGACATACTGTTCTGCACTTTCCTGGGAGTTATCTGGATCCCTGACAGTGGACAGGAACTATTCATTTTTTGTTAGTTGCAGCTATTAGCATACCCCCCTCCCTGGTGCCCATCGGATCATGGGCCACTGCAGCTGCTCTCCTCCTTGCAGATGAGATTGCATCAGTAGTCCTATGGTGCAACAGATTATATATCCCACTGTGGTTGCCTACTGCATTCACATCAGCAACTATCTGTTGCCAAATTTCCATTCTGCCTGACATCTCCACATCCCCTCCCAAGCAGAAAGGCACCATGTCACCTAAAAGCTTCCACAATAACCTGAATCTCAGGGTCACTGATGGGAGGTTTTCAGGGATTGAAATGCCTGGGTGCTATAGTCCTAGGTGACCTAAAACACTATAGAAGAATAATAATACACATAAGTATCACATAAATAAAAAAGTATTGTTTCTAGATAAAACATCAAAGGTAGCATTTCACTATTGCACTCTGGAGAAACACAAAACAGTCAAGATATTGAAATATAAAAAAAACATGAATTGTGTGGTTGTAACATATTACATTTACACACAAAGCAAGGCTGAGTGCAAAACAAGGAGAATAACAATAGCAACATATCCTTGTTTGTGCCAAAACAGAAATGTAACTTTGCTGTCCCACTCCCAAAAGAACAGGCAAATGAAACATTTTGCTAACAAACCATCACTGAAATGTTAAAAGTGCTATCAAATGAACTCTCCTTGAAACATGTCCACAGCTACAACACAGAACATTCCATTTTATGCTATTGCCAATCATGTCTAACTGTGTACAGCACTCCCCTGGAGGTGTGTAGGGTCTATATCATATGAGCGAATCACACAAATTGTGAAGGCTCATAATATCGAGCGTACCGGAACTCAAAGTGCTTTTTCTGAGATTGCGTTAAAGTGAAAATGGGATATTTGCCCTTTCCTCACTGCAGTGCGATCTCGGAGTTGGAATATATATTTAGCGGGGGGTGTGGGGGCACAGCCCCCCACAATAGTAAGTTCGAGGTCCGGTACGTTCGATATTATGAGCGTTCGCAATTTGTGCGATTCACTCATATGATATAGACCCAGGTGTATATAGTCCATCATAGAAGGCTAACACTCCTGTGTCATTGACAATACAGGACATTTACCATTTCATGGAAATAACAATAGAAGAGTGTACACAGAAAAACAGTTGTAACATTAGTACTTGTGATGACAGTTAATAAGGCTGTGCATCTGAGAAAGTGAATTGCCCTGACAAACATGCCCATGCCATTAGTACACTTCTAAATAATGCATACAGATAAAAGTCACATTTGCTAATGCAAATATATATGTATTCACAGATTTTTCTTAATGACATTTCAGCATATGCAGTATATAGCTGAAAAATGCAAGCATACCTTCTCAATGTCAACACCCTTTTGTGCAAATATATCCCAAAGTACTAGCCTCTTCCATGTTCTCCACATAAAGACATCTCCTCACCTTCAGGTTCTCTAGCTACAGAGTTGCCTTTCTATGGTGTAGACTGAGGGTTGTGACCACAGTGAAGATGCAAATCAGGTGTGAACTCATTAGAATTGCTGAATCCCAAATACTTGGCTCCATGTTACAGATGTAAATATAATGTAGGCACTCCCTCAGTGTTTGTTGTTAATGGATTACAAATGTGTATGATTACTTATAGGGAGAAGGAAAACACAACAGCAATGCAAACCGCCCTACCTGCAGTGGGTGTGTCAGCCAGGTTAGACTTACAAAGGTATGAAATGTAAGTAAGCAGCACATAAATCACAGTTTCTGTTCATTAACATCCAACCTTCCATTCAGTTAGTGACAACTGTGTATTATTGTCATTTAATATCCTCTCACATTTTAAGGACAGTGATATAAAATGCCTTACAGATTGCATGTCTCAGATTATTGTTCAGATAAGAATGAACAACAAACACAGAGAGATAAGACAGAGTTGCATTTTTGCAAGCAATAGTCATAAATGGTTGTCTGATCACTCAGTACACTACATCTGAAATTAGTGCGTGCACAAATAACTGTCATGTAGCTCATTAGTACTGTGTATGATGTTGCATTTTGTTGTATGCCGAATTATTTTTGTTCCCTGCTGCAAAGCTGTTGGTGTGGCAAAGAGGCATAAGACACCCTTACTGTTTTCTGAAGGTTCATTGGAGTGAGAGTTAAAAGCCAGGCCTGTGTAAAAATATTTCGTGTGTACCAGTAAACATGTTTCAGTGTTTATTTCATAGATTGTTTTTCTTCATTTCAACTACTTTCCCCTTTTTTTTAACTTGCAGTGTTTGCATGGTGCACCACTTAGCACAAACAAGGGAAATGGGGAAACAGTGAATGTCAAGTTTGGATTTGCTTATTTCGTTTGCATGGCACTTAACAGTATGCAAACCTGGACTAGTGGCCCACACAGGAAGCAGACAAAATACCTGCAGACAGGGTGTAGACAGTGTAAAGGTCAAAAAGGATAAATTGTTTACATTTTTGCTTTCCATAACACAATGCTGCTAAGTAACATTGGGTGGTGGTTAGCAAGGCTCCCCACCACCTGCAGTCAAGATGCAGACATTCAATAACTGAAAACAAATGCATTCAATTAATTCTGTTGGGCACCATGCACACATGCTACATAGCATTGCATGGTGGTTAACACGCAAAACCTAAGAATGACTAGGAAATTACGGAACTGTCATGTAACTAGTCCTGTGGCAGCAGGTGTAAGTGGAGGGCTGTAAAGCAAATGGTCCTGGGTTCTAATGCAGGGAGTACAATATATTTTTAAAGTTATGACAGTCCAGTTTATAGAAATTAACAGGAAAAACATACATGTGCTATTTCAACATTCTCATGGCAATAAGTGTAAGTGCAGAGCTGTAATGCAGATGGTCCTGGATTCTAATACAGGACATTCCAGACCTTTTTACTGTTGTAACATTTCATAGGTTCATAGGTAGGTACTAGGCTATTGGCCCAAGGGCCTACGTAAGCCTAGCCAGCAAGGTTCCATAGCTTACACCACTCAAGAAAGCTATTTTCCTGTGCCACTGTCCAGCAGAGACACAGAATTGATCCCTGGGGTGTATTTCCTATTTCCCATCCACTCATCAAGATTTTTCTTGAAGAGTGCTAATGAAGAACTTTGCTTGGCATAGATGGGTAGCTTGTTCCAGAGTATAGGAAGTCTCTGGAACAGGAATCTATCCCTCCAGTGTGTTCTGTTTATTGTGGTGACAAGGTTTAGGTCCCTAGAGTGTGTAGCTCAGAAGGATTGGGATTTCTTTAGGTGTAGCATGTCCAACAGCTCTGGGTTTGGCATAGCTTTATATGTTAGGCAGAGATCACCTCAGAGTAGGCAATATGCTATGGAGTAAAGCTGGAGTTTTTTCAGGCAGTCAGTGTAGGGCATTTGTTTGAGGCCAGTAATCCTTTTTGTGAGGTACATCTGTGGCCTTTCCAGCTGCTACAGATGTCTTGTGAGGTACATTCCAAAAGGGGCATTGTACTCTATAATGGGTCTAATGAGTGACGAGTAGAGGGGAACAATGACCTCTTTTTTCCTGGATGAGAACCCTTTTATGATGAGGTGTGCCACGTAGAAGGACTTCCTAACTACTGTGGCGATGTGACTATCAAAGGAGAGACTACTGTCCACCTGGGTCCCAAGGTCTCTTATCATGCATTCTGTGTTAAGTAGATTGCTGCCTATGTGGTAGTTCATGGATACAGAGTTTTTATCAAAGAGGATGACACTGCACTTTTTGGCATTGAGCTTGAGGCCATGGCTCTGACACCAGGCATCTGTCTCAGTGAGGCCCTTCTGTAGGATGTCCACATCATTTGAGGACTTGACTATGGCTCCTAGTTTGCAGTCATCTGCAAACTTCATTAGCCAGAGGCCTTCTGTGTTAGCCTGTACTTCTGAGAAGTAGATACCAAACAGGAGAGGTCCCAGGATGGAACCCTGTGGTACTCCACTTGTTACTGCTTTGAGGTCAGATTTGGAGTCTGTAACTTTTACCATGTGGGTTCTGTCAGTGAGCCAGTTGGCAACCCATCTTGTGATGTAGGGATTTATACCTAGTTTAGTGAGTTTAGCTATAATTCCAGAATGGGGGATGGTGATGAAAGCCTTGGTGAGGTCAAGATAGGCTGTGTGAACCACCTTACCCTCATCCACGGCTTTGGTGACTGCCTCAAAGAAGTCGATCAGGTTCAGAAGGCATGATCTGCCTTTTAAAAACCCGAACTGGGTGGGATCCAGAGTTTGGAGGTTACCAATGTCTTTGTTTATGAGTTCCATGATGATACGTTCCATGGCCTTGCAGAACAGGCTTGTCAGGCTAATAGGTCGATAGTTCCCGGGATCAGTGGTGGCTCCTCCTTTGTGGAGCTGGATAACTGTTGCTGTGCGCCATCCAGTGGGCACAAAGCCTGATTTGAGGCTATTACATTATATTCAATCTCACTTATAATACTTTAGAGAGTGGAGCTGATATGAATTATATGTATGAGGGATAAGATACCTTTATTGTGTTTTCAGATGTATGACTGAAAGCATACTGTATACTATATTTCTGTAAAGTATAATACTTCTATCTGGACTTGGATGTTCTTTACAATTAAATAAGATACATACATAACTGAATCTATATACAAGAATCATGGAAGATCACACACATACATGTTTAACACCTCATACTGTTAGCTGTATGATTCATAACTATGTCTGAGCATCATCTTTTCTGTGGCAAGCTGGAAAATCACTGCTGCAGAAGAAAACGTTTTGCCCTTATGCCTAGGTTTGAATCTCACACCTTAAAAATCAATTTTCTCAGCACATAAAGCCAAAAAATAGGTCATGAAATTTATGCCCCCAGTGCATGTCTACAAACTTAAGTCACTTAACAGTTACCTTCCAATTTTTAAAATATATTTCCAAGCTACAGCAGCAGACACCACTCAAACTAAGGTCAAGTGCCATATTTACCTTCCAATATAAATATTTATTTCTTCCCTGCTAGGCAGTGCTGCTCTCCACATAACATTTTGCAAATGTAGTTGGCATCGTTGCTCAAGTTTGGACTCTACCAGTAAATGCAATAACAGGAATTGGCAGGAAATCATTAGTTACCTTTGCTCTAGTCCTGGTATTAGACATGTCTAGCATGAGATGGGAAGGTGCCCAGTTTAGGGAACAGACATGGGGTGTTCAGGAGTCCAAGATATTTATTGGACTCCTAGTAAAGCACCACAGCCAAGGACGTCTGCAGGGGTGACTATTCTGGCTCGCAGTACAAGTCTGAGGCTTGGAGTAGTTTGGCTCAGGCTGTATCCAGTGTGACTGGCATCCCACACACTGGAGAACAGTGTAGGCACCATTTTAATGACCTACAAAGGTACAAGAGGAATACTCTCAACCAGTGGTTGACTGAGTTTCAAACTGGTGACATCCCACAGCTGTGTAAGTATGGTAATAAAAGAGCATTTTTAATACATAGAAAGTAAAATATAGGGAATACTGGTATGCATAATGCTCTTCTGTTCTTTTCTGTTCTTTCCACGGCTAATGCAAAAATAGAGTTGAATCACCAGGCTCATGCTGATCGAATGGACAGACTGAGGGAAGCAAGTGGGGTATGTATGCAGCACAAGAAACATATTATTGTAGCTTTTAATGTTAAAGATAGATTATTGGGTTTTCTATACAGCTGTAGCAAATTCAGCATGCATATCCTAAGTGTAAAAGCAAGCATGCACACATTAGTCTATAGCACAAACCAGCTTTAGGAGTCAAGTGTAAGGTTGTAGCCAGAGGTTGTGGTCTCAAATACCATGAGTAATAACTATAGCATACTGCATTTCTTTAATAATATTACATAAATTAAACTCTACGCAAGTGGCATAATGCCCTGCTGTTAACTGTAATCTGTATAATTAAACCAAACATACGTGCAATATATGCACATTTCAATGATTACTCTGAGCAGTCTGTTCTTATAGTTTGCAGATGTTAGGACTTATCCCTAAATATAATACTTAAGATAAAATAGTTGTATAATTGTGATAATGACTGCATGTTACATATAACGGTACTAGTTGTATCATTTTTTTTCTTTCACCCCAACCCTTATCTCTTTTTTTTTTATTTTCTGTTATGTGTCATCAAAATGTATCCATGCCATCCATCTGTAACAAATCACTAAATTCTTCATAGCACAGTGAGGTAGGCCAGTCCCAGTGGATCATCTTGCCCCCTCTCCCCTGACTCCACCAGAGATGCCCAGCATGTCTGAGACACAACCTGACAACACTGCCTCTGCTGCCTCTGCACCATCTGCACCCTCCTGCAGCTAGTGCTGTAGAGGTGGGATATCGTCAACTACCAGGAGATGCCAGAGTTGGTGCATAGGGTTGTATACTGCACCACTGGTGTATGCCTATGCCCATACCTCTCAACCTCTTAACACAAGAAATCTAGACAAAGCATAAAATAATGGAAGAACATAGGCACAAAAATAGGTATAGATTTTAAAAATTTCTCTTATCAACTTAAAAAGCTATTAGAATAACACGATTTATGTTAGCATGCATTTTCTGAAAGATATACAATCTGAAATGCAAATATATGTCATTATTTGGTCATTATTTAGTGCCTTAAATCCTCTATGATTTGCCAGAAAACTACAAATTTTAGTAGGAACAGACCAAATATTTGAGGCAAAAATCTGGGCAATCTGCGAAAAGCTGTACAGTTGAGAGGTATGTCTATGCCAGATGGACAGGCTGCTATCCCCATGGTACATAGGAGGAGAAGATGTCAAGCGCTCCAGCCACCAGTGGATTAAGGGGACAATGATGACACTCCAGTGGGTGAGGACTAGATTCTCACTGTCTCCATGTTTGATGGGCAAGAGCCCCGGCTGTCCTTTCCCTCACCCCAATCATGGTGTCCCCCAAACTTTTGTGCCCCTTACCATCCCTGTGTCTTGTCTTGTTTGCTTGCATTTGCTTCCTCATTTACCCAACTTACCTGACCCAGAAATACCAATATCCCTTACCCACCATTCCTCTCTTACAGAATTAAAAAAAATAAAAATTGGCACCTGTTCTACAAAAAAAAATATCACTTCATACATAACTCTCCATTTCACACGTGTCTTCTTGACACACTTGTTTCAGTCCAATTGGCTATACAACATGATTATGTTGTAGTCACCCCTGTTTCTGGAATAGAAAGTCCAAAATTCAGCTGATATCCTGCACATATTTCAGTTTACACTGTTGAAGAAATGGATAACTATGGTTCTTACTTATCTCCCTCCTCCTACAGATTCTTGTATTGCTGTCCCTTTGTTCTCCCCCCTTCTTGCTCTCTATTTAACCACTATCATATCTACCCCATTTTACTACCTACAATCTGGTCAAAATATTGAATCACACACAGCACACATAAGTACCAAAAAACAATGGATCCCTTCACTTTTTGGCCTCTATGATAGCACACCAATGCAAAGTGACAGTGAGCAGCTCTACAATGCTGCAGTTACCTCTGCACAATGCTGCTTAACCCTGCTGTTCTAGGTCAAAACACAGTATCACATACTGAATGTACTATAAAGAATAACATCATTGCATTATCACTGTTTATTTAAAAGTATTAGATACACCTGGATTCAAACCCAGTATCATCTAGGTTCAAAAAGAAATGTGTTGACGCATTTACACCTGTTGTCACAGAGTCAGCTAAGCAGCAGGTGTGTTTCATACACTTGATACTAACTTTCAGACTTTTAGTAATGAGCCCTGTGTTTGTGCACTGCTTAATTATGCGCATACAGGGAAAGTAATGGAAATGTGTGTCTTGCATGCACAAACACTTTGCCTGCCATCTCACAAACTCACTGTCCAACATTGCACTATGCAAAGTGAATATTAACATGCATTAGTGCTGTTTACTGTCCATTTACTCTTCATGCCATAAAACTACATGTGGAAACATAACAGATGGAAGGTCCTAACAATATATCACATATTTACAATGCAGCCATGTGTTACCTCCCCCATACACTGCATCTCCAGTCTCTTGACACGTGTTCTCAAATATATCAGCTACACTATATAAATTAATAACAAATATTATGTGATATGCAATGCACATCAGTCTGGTAGTATGAAGAACTAGAAGTATCTTCACAGTTAAACATACATACACATCCATTTCATGCAGGCCTCCTAACATCTTCTGTCTAACATCCACTGCTGATGTCATCCATTGTAAAATTCATACTTATGTTATGGCACTTGTGCAAAGTACAGAGCTCTGTAGATAGGTAGGTAGTTTGCTCTCAATGCAGTCATTTGGAGTGTGTGTGTGTGTGTGTGTGTGTGTGTGTGTGTGTGTGTGTGTGTGTGTGTGTGTGTGTGTGTGTGTGTGTGTGTGTGTGTGTGTGTGTGTGTGTGTGTGTGTGTGTGTGTGTGTGTGTGTGTGTGTGTGTGTGTGTGTGTGTGTATGTAGCCAGAAGAGTATAAGTGTGTACCTTACAGCTCCCAATCCAATTCCATAGATTGACAGTATTTTGACACTTGCACATACCTACACATCCATTTCATGCAGGCCTCCCAATGTCTTCTCTCTAACATTTCTTGCTGATGTCATCCACCATAAATTGTCCAGTAGCCTTGTAAAAATCAGACTTGTGAAATGGTGTTTGTGTAAAGTACTGAGCTCTGTAGTCTATGTATTTAGATAGGTAGAGGTTCTGTTCTCACTGCAGTCAAGTTTGATGTGTGTGTGTGTGTGTGTGTGTGTGTGTGTGTGTGTGTGTGTGTGTGTGTGTGTGTGTGTGTGCACTTTCTTAACATTACAGAGAACCTTTTACACCACCATGTAGGACACTGCTATTACTATAAAAACGCAACTGATAACTTGTAAAAATAGTCCCAAGGCTTCTACATTCACGATGTGACCTTTAATCAACAAGATTGGTGGTATATAAATAAAATGAAGCTAATATAGCAGCAAGACACAAGACACAAAAATTCCAAATAAACTGTATTACTCAGTATTCCACTGGAACTAACAGTTATATTGAAATCTTCTTTATTTAGTGTGTCAAATAAAAAACTTTCACTTAATATACTTATAGCTTGATTTTTGTCCTCCAAATCCAATTCATGCCCCTGACCAATTTTGTTCCTTATATATTCACTATGTTCAGCACACTCATTGTTTTCATTGTTTTCAGTATTACCCAGTTCATGCATCCCCACTTCCCTTGAAACATTACGTTTGTACTGTTTGAATTCTTTAACTGGTCCCATCCAATTGTCCAAGTTGCACTTGAATTGGGTTAGGGAGGATCTCTCCTTCACGTGGATGGGGAGCTTGTTCTATAGATGGGGTAGTCTCTGGGATGCATACCTATCTCTCCCTCAGGTCCTATTTGTATCACAGACAATGTTTAAGTATTTAGAACGGGTAATTTTGGTACTGTTTTGTGGATATGCAGGAGGCCCATCAAAGTGGGTCCTGACAATGCCCTGTATGCCAGGCATAGATCTCCACTCAAAAGCCTGTAGGAGACAGAATACAGCAATAGGGCCTTGAGGCAGTCTGCATAGGACATATTACTTATTCCCTGTATTCTTTCAGTGGGGAACCTCTGTGGACATTCCAGTTGTTGAATATGCCTGGTTAGGTACATACCAAAGTGAGCATTGTACTCAATGATAGGTCTGATGAATGCCGAATACAGTGGAACAATGACTTCCTTGGACTTAGATGCCATACCTTTGTTTATAAGTTGCACAACATAGAATGATTTCCTCACCACTGTAGACATGTAATGATCAAAGGCTATATTACTATCTATGTGTGTCCCTAAGTCCCTGACTACTGGGTCATCTCTAAGGGGTGTGTGTCAATATGATAGCTACCAGGGATTGATGACTTCCCAAAGGATACTATTATGCATTTCTTGGCATTTAGCTTTAGTCCATGGCTCTGATACCACTTGTTTGTCTGTGTCAGCCCCTCCTGGAGAACATTTGTGTCAGTGTGAGATTCAATGACAGCTCCTAATTTGCAATCATCTGCAAATTTAGTCAGCCAGAGACCACTGACATTGGCCTTGACTTCTGAGACATAAATACCAAAAAGGAGCAGTCCAAGGACTGATCCCTGAGGGACACCACTTCTGACTGGCCTCTTTGTAGAGGTGGACTCCCCAATTCTAACTTCCTGGGTCCTATCTGTGAGCCAGTTAGCTATCCACTGGATGACATATGGTTTTGTACCTAACCTCTTGAGTTTGTCAACAATGCCCAAGTGGGGTATTGTGTCAAATGCCTTGGTCAGGTCAAAGTAGGCAGTGTGAATGATTTTGTCCTCATCCATTGCTTTGGTGACCTTTTCAAAGATGTCCACCAGGTCGAACAGGCATGATCTGCCCTTGACAAAACCAAACTGGGCTGGGTCCAGTGTCTGGTGGTTTACTATATCCCTATTGATCATCTGCATGATAATTCCTTCCATGACTTTACATATAAGACTAGTGAAACTTATGGGTCTGTAGTTTCCAGGGTCTATAGATAGCCCACCTTTGTGTAGAGAGATGACTGTTGCCTTTCTCTATTCATGAGGCACGAAGCCTGTTTGGAGGCTACAGTTAAATAGTAATTCTAGAGGCCCTGAGAGGTCATGTTTCATGCTATTTAGAAGGCATGCTGGGATATTGTCTGGGCCCATTGATGCAGTGTTCTTGATTTTAGAGAGAGTATTAAGAACCTGTTCCCAAGTGATAGTAGGGGGAGTTATATCTGGTGATATTTCCTGAGGGAAGGTTGAGGGGAGAGAGGAGTAAAGTTGGAGCTGAATTTATCAGCCAGAAGGTTTGCTATATCTTCTGGGTCAGTATAGGTAGCTCTATTTACAATGAGCTTGGCACACAATTGTGTATTGCCTTTGAGGTTGTGGATATAGCTAAAGAAAGGGTTGTGGTTGTCCTTGGCCTGGGAGGCCAAACTTACAATCAAGCAGAGTACTTCATTTGCAATCTTTAAAACCAGTCTGGCTGACTGGATGAATGATTGCAAATTTTCACTGGGAATATGTGAAGAAAGTCTCTTTAATGGGGCCATCCCACCAGTACTGGGTGATGTGGCTGAGCTTCTCAGTGATCTTCTTTGACGATAAGCTTGGTAAGAACACATGGACCAATGGATCTTGTGCTATGTTTCCTGTTAGGGTGAACTCCCTCCCCACAGCAAAACAGTAACCTATCTTGCCATTTTATTGTTATCCTAAACTCTCCACTGTTCACTATTTGCTCTTGTTGATTTCATGCACTCATATGTGCACTCTGCAGTTCTAGGATAAATTACCAACTGTCTTGTCTGTTTTAAGGACACCTATGTGGCAATGCAAACTATTATTCACTGAATTCCCCTACCTAAGTAACTGGTCATAACACGATCTCCCTCAATATGGTGGCTGTTCTTTTTGCTGCCCTAAGATGGATCGCATAGCTTAATGATTACAGCATAAGGTGAGTTAGTGCAACTATCTATGAAATGCTGTATTACCTTGCAGAATCATCTACAGTCAGCATCACCATGCTTGGATATGCCCATTCCTGTGCTAACAGGTCACGTGTACAGTGCAGTCATGCATGGATACCACAGAGTTCATGCTACCTGTCTATGTAAGTGATACTTTCCATCATGCATCCTTGGTACTAGACAATGCACATTACATGGCATCCACAACATGTGGCTGTTTGCATACAGCTACCATTTTCATCTTATTTTGATCTGCTAAGAGGACATTGTTCTTTAGCTGCTGAGTTCAGCTGGACTCCTGCCTGGCTTAGCCATTTGGTTAACATCTTTCTTTATGTACTGCACATAGAATCCAAGGAGGACTTCATGGGCTACTCTAATGGCCACATGAATATGATTAACACAGGTCACCATTCTATCAGGGCAGCATATAATTTTATTGACATCGCATGATCTTGTGAGCTAAGCCAGAATACATATAATGACCTGTGGAAATGCCACCTCAACCTTCTTTTCTAATGGAAGGCAGAGGTTAGGGAGTGAGAACCTATATTCTCTAGTAAGCATTATGTACATGGTTTTACACTGTGTATTCCGAATTTTGTCTGTTACTGTCCTTGCTCTCTGTTAGGTGAGGCACATTGTATTAATTACTGTATGTTCAGTATTTTATAGTGGCAGATGAGATTACCTTACACCCAGAAGATTGTATAAGGAGAAGTGACATGCTCTCAAAATGGTATAGTGAGACTGGAATGTACATACTTATCATGCAAATTTGAAAAACAAGTCATCATACACGTGTACTAACGTGATGTATTTGTTTCTCTGTCTCTTCTTACTCTCTCTTTGTTCAGTCAGCTGTAGTACATAATGTGCATTTACACCTTCCGACATGCCTGCTACCAGGTCACCACTGGGCTAAAACATGTCTGATGGTTAGTGCAGCACTGCTGCATTATGGTTCTTTCTGAGTACACCCAAGGACAGAGTGTGCAGTGGCTTTCTTGATAATCTCTCCCTTGTCTACAAATCTTTTAATTTCTCACAAAATGGTGCAGAAAACGTCTAATGCTGATAACACACATTTTGAGTTAATGTAGTGCTGTGTTTCATTTATTAATGGACTCATAGACCTAAACAAGTTCTTTAGCACATAGGGCATGTACATCCCAATGTTTTGTACTTTTACTCCTTCTAAGTCAATGTATTTAATGCAAATATTAATAATGAGATGCATGTGTCCTGCCACCTAGATGAACCACATCTCTTGCTAAACTGTTCCATTGTCTGTTATGTCTGTTTTAAGCTGTGATGACAGGAGGCACTGCCAGCACAGCTAGCTGGAATTTTGCAAATAATTGTATGTCATTTTTAAATATTAAAATAATCGGTACTTACGTATTATCGCAACCACATTGTCGCGGTAATACCGCTCACTCCCTGGTGTGTCAATTTACTATAAGTATATACAGAATCACACTGACAATGTTAACTTTATTAAAAATCATTGTTTAGGTAGGAAAGACAGTATATCATGTAAAGAATGACTGCTTGTTTCAAGCTATGCCGTTTCCCCAACATCATGTCACTGGAAATACATTTTCCACAGCTGTTATGTGTAACACACATTCCATATCTCAAGGCAAGAGCCACTAAATGTAATAGACTCACATGGTGACAGTTGTCCACTTGTCTGCTACTTCTTGACAGCTACCACAACAAAAAAAAAGAAAAAGACCAAAAAAAAAAAAAAAAGCTATCAAACTTTGCAGCATACAATTTATAATAAGGGTGATGGCATGGAATGCGGTGACAAGCCTTAACCCTTTTATTCTTTTCTGGTACTGTTATCAGTGCTGACATGTGAGTACATTCCGATGGCTTATCAGTGCATTACTGATCAAGAAGCAGCAAACGCAAACAGCATAAATACACCAAAAACATGATCTGCACCATTTTCCATGATACCCCTGCCTAAAACAACCTTTCAATGTGAAGGAAAACACACTTATTGACATAACGGCAGCATCAATGTTTACATCTGCACAGGGGGAAGTGAGTGGTATTACCACGAAAATGTGGTTGCGATAATACGTAAGTACCAAATAATTTATATAAGATGTTTGTGTTACAAATGTATTACAACTGTGCCATATGTATATCAAACTGATTTGTGCAGACGTTTGTGTTGAAAAGATGTTTGTAAAAGTGCTTATGTACAGTAGGCCTACTGCAGAGAACAGAAATGTACATGCACTATTGTAACTGTTTAAATGTATATGTTTTGATAGAGGAATCTGGAGGGGTAACTTTACTCTAGCAAACTTTAGAAAAATATCTGAAATTAAATCATTGTATAGGTTATGCCAAAAAGATGCTATCTCACAGGTTTCAATGCAGCCAGAGACACAAAATCAGTACTAGGAAGTTTTTTGTATTGCCCTTGGGGTGAACTAATCAGTACTCTGGAAGCATAAGGTATGCAATTGTTTTATGACTTCAAGCACCTGCCAAAGATTTGAGCAAAAGCCCTTGTGTGTGTATTTTAACAGGTAGGTGCTAAATACGGTTCCCTATTAGAAGACCAAAGACGCATTCTTTTGAATGCATCTTGGTCGAACTCAAAAGCCTGAAACAGCAAAATATTGAAGCGGCTTTTAAGCAAATTCTTTCCCTGGGAAAGAATTCACTTGGCCGCTTCTTACTTTGCCGTTTTTGGCACTGTAGTGCAGTCTCAGAGTTGGTATATTTAAGTAGGGGGGTGTTAATGTAATCTTTAAAGTGTTTTTTTTTTTTTTGTTGGAACAGAGATTGTTTTCCCTAGGAAAAAAATTGCTGCTCTGACAGTTTGAAATTGCAAGCTTTCACTTACATAGGGTCAATTAATCACAGTTCACTTTTTTAAGCATTCGGTGATCTAATATAGACCCCTAAATACTGCCAGCTGCCAGCAATGGGTGTTTTGCATGGGAACTAGAAGTCAGATGGCCAGAAATGATATAATTCTGCAAGCTATCCCACTAATAATATTTTATATATTATTCTGAGAAGTCTGTTAGTAAGACAGAGCATTCTGTATCCTTTCTTGGACCTGACAACAAGAAGAACCATTCACCACATCATCTGCCTTGCTCTATGAAGTAAGTTATTAGGGCATAGTAAGTCTCTTAGATTCAATCAGGAATAGAGTGAAGCTTAGTTTAGATACTGTTTTTCTTTATTTGTATGAGACTGTCCTTCAATGTTTTTTAAACATTTTCTGTGATTCTAAACTCTGTTGTCACTGCGAATATATACTTAGTATTTTCTTGTCCTTTTATTATTTATTATTAAATATATTTAAACCTTTCATTGTGGCTGATCATTGTAGAGATAGTTAAGTTTTAAGAGTACTTGCATATTTATTTGGTGTTACTGTGTGGGTCACTCCTAATAGCCTTCCTCTTAGTCAAACTACCATTTGTATTAATATTAATTTCACTCAGTAAAATTGGACACCCTTTGTCAAGGGTCTTAATATATCTGGCGAGGGGTTCTGGTGGCAGTGGTAACTACCTTATAGTCTGGGCAATAGATAATAAACCTGTGCCAGCCTTTCCCAGGTGTGTGTGTGTGTGTGTGTGTGTGTGTGTGTGTGTGTGTGTGTGTGTGTGTGTGTGTGTGTGTGTGTGTGCAAATCAAATCTCAAAAAGTGTGGGTGTCAGCAACATGGGCTGGGACACAAAGCACTGGTTGGACAGAGAGAGTGTTGGAGGACTTGTCTTGGAAGCCTGGCTAAGGACTCAGCTCTATAGGTGTGTCAGTAGAGAGTCTTATTGCAGATCTTGAGAAAGAGAGAGGAACCAGCCCAGGACATTACTGTATTCCCTGTGTGCTCCTAAGGGGAATTGTGCTTGATTGTGCTTGATGTAGAGAGCTGCATCTGGAGATACTGTTTGTGTACCTGTTATCCTCCCAGTTAACATCTCCCCAGAGGTACCAGTGGTGAGGACTGAGGATCTTTGATTACTAGCCCAGAGGTGGTATATCATTGTCAGACATTGGTTGGCAGTGGTGAGTTGTCACATAAGCCTTGCATTATATCTTCATTTGCAATGTATAGTTCTAGAAATTTGGTGAATTATCTCTTGAATGACATTTGATCAACCACTTATGTTGGTAGCTGCAACTCTAAGTGTGCTACTTGTACTGTATCAAAGGAGTCCCCCTGCTACTGATGTTACTATTACTGTCAGTGCAAAGTATTTGTATTACCTGTTACTCAGATTATTTCCTCCCTGCTGTTATTGCCACTGAAATACATTATCCCCATTTGGAACCTTCACATTAGCAATCTGTAATAAACAATAAATGAAGTTTGGCAGCAAACTAAGTTGTCCCAGGACATCTTCATGAGGGTGGTTAGATAGATATTTGTGGGTGTTAGGTGAGTTGAGGTAGTGAAAGGGTTAAGTGGAGGCAGGGAGGATTGGAAGGAAATGAGATGAGTAGGGAGGGGCTTAAGAGGTTTAGACAAGTGTAGGTGTAGTTGGGTAAGCAATCACATTTGGCGTGAACTTGCTATGGCAGGTTCTACGCCCGAGATGACCTGTAAGTATTGGTATGGTCATGTAGACCTTACAATGGTTGCATAAGGAACAGATAGGTAATGTTCCCTAGTGAGGTAGTTGTAGTGTTTATTTATTTATTCATATCCTTTCCGCTTATCTGTCATTTATTGTGTTGTGTGGTTATAGGATTAGCAGAGAGGAATGAGGTAGGGTGGTCTGATTCGTATGGAGAGCTTTGTAATTGTAGTTTGCGGGGCTGGTGGATGGAGCATCCTCTCAAGGGTACGGATTGCCATTGTGTCCTTATTTATTTTTTTTTTGTGTTTTAGTTGTTCCTATGACTAGAGAGACAAGGCCTTTCCAGAGGAGTATGCTCGATGCATGAGGTCAGTGGGGAAGTGGGTGGTTGCCTGATGGAAGAAAGCTTTTTGTAATTTCAAGAGTGGGCTTTGTGTTCAGCAAGAAAGCTAGCGAGCTACAGAAGTTGGTATCCTTCTCCTTTGCTGTTATGTTAATCCATGTTTTAATCATTGGGATAGTTATACTCCCCCCTTTTCTTATCCGCGGGTACAGGTGTTGTGTCTTTCTTGATCTTGGGGTATGTCGGTGGTGGTTGGTGGGCTGGAGGGAAATGCGATGGCTTCGAGTTATGAGGGGGAGAGATTGCGAGTCTAAGGTAGCACATGATGAAAGATGTCAATTTAGACACACATTCAACCGTCAGTTTATTAACATCACGGGACAAAATGATCTTTATGATGGTTCCGTATTTCACAAAAGTCTGGTGTGCTGGTAATAATAGAGAATAATTTACCTTTGTTGTGTTTTTTTCTGCCTTGGATGCTTCATGCTGCTTGGCTTATTTCCCACTGGTTTGGTCTCTACTTGTTTTTGGCCGTCGATGGCATTCTGGAGGGTTTTTTTTTTTTTTTTTCATATTGTGTCACTGCGGGCATGTGTACTTCCTGCCTTTAAAACCCGTTATCCCTGGTGGTTCTGTGGTTCAGTTACTTTCAACTGAGTCTCGTTTCAGGGTCTTTTCATAGGCGAGTTTGGTGACTAGTGGTGTGACTGTGGAGGTGAGTGTGGGGGTAATGAAGGGTTCAGTCTGAGTAAGACGATTGGCTTTAGGGAGTAGGAAGGTTAGGGCACAGCCTGTTATTCTGTTTATCTGAAATTTCTCCAGAGTGATTTCGAAGGGAATACTTCTGAGCAATTCATTTAGTTAGGGGTTTCCAGTTTACGAGTTTGAGTGGTAGGTTATGGGTGCCTTTTCTGTCAGGGAGTGCTGTATTACACCAGTTGTTCAGGTGTTGGGGTCCAAGTCTGGGTGGGGTGTAATTAGCACTGAATAGATGTTTTGTGGGGTAGCGGAGTACATATTTCCTTAGTGGGCTGGTCCAGGCTTGCACCATGGAAGGAAGCTTGGGAGTGCATGCGAGTGATGGCCGACATCAGGGGACAGTGGTGCATTATACTGTCATGCCTGAATTTTTGCCTTGCTTCTCTTGCTGGCTGTGATTTTCTCCAACTGCTTGGGTATGTAATGAAAATGGATAAATGACAGATTTTAGATACAGCTGGGATGCATCTACACCACTGTTCCTTGACTGTGGTGTTTGTTTAATTGGTTGTGGGGTGCCAGGCTGTGGTCTCTTGCCTATGATGTTTATGTGTTGGGCTGTGTGGTGCCATGCTGTTCCTTGGCTCATTGGAGGGCAGATGGGATGAAAAATAAAATCCGTCTGGGTTTCTTTTGGTGGTGGTTTGGCAGCTGGAGGGAGCCGAGGTGGTCGTTTTGGGGGATGGTTTGCTTTTCTTGCATGGTGGACTTTTCATGGCGGGAATAGCGATAACGTTTGGACAGGGGAGGCCTGCTTGTTGGTAGCTACATTGGCATTTGTGACTCATGGCTCTCTGAGCCAGCAGGAGAATGCCTAGTTCATAACGGCTTGCTGTATTGTCGTTTAAGCATTAGGGCTATACAGAGGTGGGTACCAAGACCCACGTTAAAAAAAAAAAAAAAAGAGTGCCATCTAAACTGAGCTATACAATTAAGCAAAAATGCGTCATTCTTAGAGTTAATCTAATGGGTTGTCATTGATCTGCAAATACCCCATTTTACATCAGTGACCTCAGTGTTGGTTATGGGGGAGTCTGCAAGACAGATCCCTTAGATAGGGAGAGTGGAGGGCTGCCCCAGTGTGATTTTGTGGTACCTCTGTGAAAGTTGAGTATGTTGTGGATGTCCCATTTCACATCAGCATTTTCTTAACTGTTTAATATTCTTATGTTTTGTAGGTTGCAGGTGGTTCCATAGCTTTGGAGCCTCCATAAAATGGAGTTTAATGCTTTAATGTGAATATGACTGCACAAATTCTGAATTAATTGATAGCTACATTACTAAACTGGGGTTGATGGCATCTGCAGTAATGAGTTTGTGTGCCGTATATGGTTATTCGCATACTACTGACATGCTATATTTTAGCACTACTCGCAGCAGGTTGAGGAAAGATGTGGAGCCACAGGCATACAGCCAGCATAATTAATGTTTGTTGTAGCCGGCATAATTGTTTGTTAATAATGCAACAGGCAGTGGGCTTTGATGCTATGACAGCTTGGATTTCTTGAAGAACTTAGAGGAGATATAACACTTTTGTCTACATTTTAATGAGCAGTTGTTGAATGGTCTGTTAGTAGAGGACTTGGGAGAGAACATTTTCTTCTGTTCAGGAGAATATTTCAATGCAAGGATCTGCTGGCCTGTTTGTTATTGATGATCACTTTTAAGAATAAATGTTAGCTAAAAGCCAGTATGCCATAATGACACCGTGAAGCATGGCTGCACATTAGCTAGGCAATGTTAGTTGAATCATAATTTTGTTTTGACTTGATCAAAGTGCATATTTGGGGGCAGCTGAACTGTTTTTGCCATTATAATCTACGTATTAGCTGTACAGACTTGCAGAATGTTCATTCCTCCTCATGTTTTGGGCCTGTTATTAATACATTACTGGTTTTCTGACAAATCTGGGCAAAGGAATGAGGGCTGCAGTCAGAAAATAATGGCAGACATTTGCATTTACACTTCATATCCTTTAAGAAATTATGCTAATGAGAAACATGATGTGCTGTCAATTTTATTGGTCGTAGGAGCAACATTTAAAGTGCCCCTATTTACGGGCCTGTGTTCCCCATTGTGGTGGCTAGGGTTCCTCATTTGCAGATGGAAGGTGCAGAGTTAGTCAGATGGTTTTACAATGCAAGTTAGCTTGGCCTATACAGTGTGCTAATGGATGTGGTATGGAATTGCAAGGTTACCCTGGTTTGTTGATATGGATATGTCCCTTCATTTGTGGGGTTAATTGTAATATACTCTATTGGTAGTACAATTCACATTGGATATTTGATAAGGTTATTAGAAGCTTAGCTTTAGTTATAGCTGTTTTTTCATAGATGTGTTGGGTGGTGGTACATTCCCAGGTGGGGAGGATAGGCTGTCTTGGAAGATGTCTTTGAATGTACGTTATGTATTTTATGATTTATATGTCCCTTTCTCTTACTTGCAGATGGGGGTTTTTGGAATAATGCAGCTATAATTTGGAATAGGTGGGTATAAAGTGGAACCTTTTTGTTACAGTTTAGAAGATTTACTTTTGTTTTTTTTCTTTGTAGATGGTGGTGTCGGCAGTACCAGTTGTGGCGCTACACAGTGAGTTTGCAGATGACGGATGCAGAACCGAGCGAGGAGGTTAAACATGGTGAGCTCAAGTGGGCAACAGTTACAATAAAGGTCTGAGTAATCACCTTATGATGACATGGTAGTGCTCTGTGTTAATCAGTGGGAGCTCATTATTGCATTGGTATAGTGGGCAAGTAAGGGAGAGGTATATAGGGGGGCTATGGGGAAAAACTGTTGGGGCGGGTTAGGGGGAGTTGGTCCAACGGGATGAGTAGAGTCATGACATTCATAGAAGCACAGGAACGTATTAGGCTAAAGCCTTATGGCTATTGCAAGCAGTGAAGTTGAATAATGGCTTCCAGGTGCGTTGTTTACATGAGAAGGTTTAAGGGAATATTGGTTGCAGGATATGGCAGTCATAGGTCAGGTTTCTATTCCTTACTACAGGTAGAGGTAACATAGGGGGACGTGAACATTTGGGGGGGAAAGGCCAGGGACAAGCAGTGGTTAAGGAGGGTTAGTAATTTCAGTGTTCCAGTTTGGATGGTTGCTAGGAGGTTCTGAGTGGGATGGCCTGGGTTCCAGTTCGGATTGTCAGTTGATAATGAGTGAATTGGGGGTGTTTATGGCTGGGTTCATAGAGTACCTCATTGCTGCAAATAGTCAAGTTTTCAGGAACTAGGTCAAAGGGGCTGGTTTTCTGCCCTTTTAAGGTTAGGGCATACAAGTTTTGGAGTGAGATTATTACTACAGTAATCGGGTTAATGCACAGCCAGAACTGAGCAGTTTGGTGGGCTAAGATGATATGCCACAGTTGACAGGGTCGTGGATATAGGTTGCCGTTTTGTTTAGGTTGACCCATGATTAGTGGCTGGAAGGAAGTGGTTTAAAAGGGAATGTGTGTTGGATTGGATATCCTGGTGGTACAGTGGAGTCATGGGTATTTCTACTTTATTTGTTTCATTAGGGAGTGTTTCAGAGATGGTATGCAGGATCCTAAGGGCTTTACAGATGATGGGTACACCGAATGATGTTTTGGATTAACTCTTCCCATTATGGGATGGGGAACAGCCTGGTCAGGCTGGTTGGCGGAGAAGAGGGAGAGGCTTGCCCTCTTCTGTTCCCCCCTCTGATGTATGGATGCTCATTTCAAGGAGGCTTGCTGAATAGATGAGTAAGCTGAGGTAAGGATGCTGCTTAATTGGTGGAAGGTAATTCAGTGAATGGTGTATGAAGTGAGATGGGACGCTGCTTTGTAAGTCATGTAAATGAGCAAAGGTGTGGACCCTGCTTACTGAGCAGGGTTAGTGGGTACGCTGCCCTGATTACCAGTACAAGGATGTTTATGCTGTGTTTAGAAGCAATGATATTATGTTAAGTTATAAGGTGAACAAAGCTATGTTATGGAAGTTTTAATAAAGGTCGTAAAATGTCATTCAGTGTGATGTGTTTATTGAAGGGGCCTGGGGCCTGGGACAAATACAAGTTGGTTTGTGATTGTATCGGAACACACTGAAGAAGGGTTATTACCCAAAAGCTTTGTGGACTTTTATATACAATAAAATCACATTCTGTTTTTCTCCCTGCATGTCCACTTCAAGGTGTTTGCTATTTCTATGTCCATGTTGCTTTACAAAGTTTCATGTCTGGCAACACTGCTGCTGGCTACAAAACTGTGATTGTTTATCTTTAAGCGCGGCATGCATATGTAAATAGCACTGTTGCTCACCGCACAAACATGTGAAATCCTTGAAGGCTTCTTGTGAAGCCTACACGAAGTTTATTGAATCCCCAGGATAATTTATGTTAAAGCATACACTTACATCATTGTAGTTTCCTGCTCTTGAGTCTGTGGAACCTGCACTGAAATTCCTAAAAGAGCAGGCAAAAATAAATAACACCTGCAGTTTAAGTTGGAATCTTAATGGTCATAGTAGAAATCCTTAGAAATGCTAATGACTTGTATATAGGGATTTCATCAATTTCATAATACCCATGTTTATTGTTGGAAGGAAAGAAAGTTTCTTTTTAACCTTAAATTAACATTCTCACTCAAGTCATAACTATAAAAAGCTAACATGTAGTAAAGATAACACTTGCAGCAAAACTAATGCATATAAACGAACTTGCCACATTACTGGAAAACTTTAAACAATTGCACAACTAAAACAATTTCCTAATTTTAAAGATACTTGCAACTAACATTAGTGATATAAAGTGCTGTCACCTGCATGGTAGTGATTTATTTAGCAATACCTTGTATGCAAAAACAGCTGTACTTTCTAGAAACATGAAATCTGTAATTAGGAATGCTTATATCATGCATTCCTGCCGTTCTGTCTCTAGAAATCTCAAATTTTCCATTTATGTAAACCTGGAAATAGTTCTAAAGTTATAAGAAATATCAGTGAATTTGCTTGTCAGACAGAAATGTTGCCAATTACTTCATGCATGACATTTAGATAATTTAAACTGCTGCTGTGAAGTGATTCATTTAATCAGGGAAAAGAGAGGTGTAGGTCGAAAAGAGCGTCAGTATAAGTACAAAACATTTTCAGGTCATCATTGAGGAAGCTGTGAAATAAATTATCTGAAGAGAGTGCTTTAAAATTAAGATGGAAATAAATTCAACATTTTAATAAGCAGCTAACTGAGTAACTTACTATTTAGACATTAAGCAGCCAACTGAACTATAACAATTTTCTATTTGGATGTCAATACACTAAAACATTTGTTAAAAAGACTGACAGTTCACATAAAATGTATAATTATTTCTAATCCATCTTGAATCTAAACATAAATACACACATATATGTATATATTTGTATATACATATACATACATATATATATGTGTATGGATCCCTATCAGATGATAGAAACTTCATATGATTGAAACTCATTTGACTGAGACCATAAGACTGAAATTTCAAAATACTGAGAAATCACTTGACTGAAACCCATAATACTGAAATCTTACAATGCTAAATTTCAACATACTGAATTGTAAAGTGGACGATATAAATCCAGAATAGGTGGGAGACTACACCCCCCACACCCCCCATTGTGGGGGGCTGTGCCCCACACCCCTTAACTATATATACTAATTCCAGGATGGCACTACAGTGGGAAAAAAGGCATATATCTGCCTTGCTCCCCACTGTAGTGTGATCCTGGAGTTAATATATATAGTTAGGGGGTGTGTGGGGCACAGCACCCCACATTGGGTGTGTGGGGAGCATAGACCCCACCTATTCTGGTTTTATATCATCCACTTTACAATTCAGTATGTTGAAATTTAGCATTGTAAGATTTCAGTATTATGGGTTTCCATCAAGTGATTTTTCAAATCTCTTTGAAATTTCAGTCAATCGAAATTTCTATCATCTGATAGGGATCCATGTATATATATATATATATATATATATATATATATATATATATATATATATAAAGTATACGGTCTTCCCTCTCTCTTTCTCCCACTACATATCTGTCTATCTATAGATAGAAACATATACACACATTTACATACACTTATAAGCATGTGTATGCTATATATAACTCTAGAATAGACTGCCCATACATGTCAAGCAGAGGGCCTCTGTGGCCCTCTTCAAAAGGAACCTTGATGATTGGATGGGAGAAAGGAAATTCACCCTGGGGATCACGTCAGTCAGCTAGACAGGGGTCCAGGGAAGTAAATAGTGTGGGAAGAAATAGCCAGGGAATTGTTATGACTAGGCTTGTATAGGCCCTAGGACCGATAGCCAGCACCAACCTATGAACCTATAAAATAAGCATACATACATGTACACATGTTTTTTATATATACATACATATATATATATATATATATATATATATATATATATATATATATATATAGGTTTACCATCATAACGTCAGCAGGCACATCATCGAAACAACTTCCGCCGACTCCAAACTGTGACTCCTCAAAACCTTGAATGCCGATATTCCGAATCACAAAATCTCACCCCCTTTTTGACACATGGTAGCACTTGTTTCTGGTATGGAGCAGTCAGAAATGTAAATTTTCTCTGTTTTGTTCGACTTTCTGATGTACGAAATTCATGGAAACAGTTCGACCATGTACACGTTTGGTGATGTGCCTGCTGACATTATGATGGTAAACCTATGTATATATGTTTGTGTGTATAGATATAAATATAAATATATATGACTATATATACAAATAAGACATAGAGGAATACATGCAAACATAAGTTTGCTTGTGTGCATGCGATTGTAGGTTCATAGGTTCAGACTAGGCTAATAACCACCATGGCTTTATAAGACTAGCCACACAACCCAACCAAATTACATCCACTGGTAACATGTGGGTCTTAATTGAGGGGGGTGTAAACCCTTATGTCACCCAATGGATAGCCAGCTGGTTCACAGACAGGACCCAGGAGGTTAGAACTGAGGAGTCCATCTCTATAAAGGGGCTAGTCACAAGCAGAGTCCCTCAGGGATTGTTCCTGGAATTGCTCCTTTTGGCATTTAGTTCTTTGAAATCACAGCCAGTATTAATGGCCTCTGGATGACTAAATTTGCAGATGACCTCACTGAAACAAATGTTCTCCAGGAAGGGCTGACACAGACAAATAACTGGTGTCAGAGTCATGGACTAAAACTAAATGTCTAGAAATGCATATTATTATCCTTTGGAAAATCATCCCTTACAACTATGATATTGATGTCATACCTCTAAGAGCTGACCCAGCAGTTGAGGACTTGGGACACACATAGACATTAATCTAGCCTTTGACCATCATGTGTCTACACTAGTGAGAAAATCATTCTATGTTGTGCAACTTAAAAACAAAGGTATGGCATCTAGGTCCAAGGAAGTAATTTCTCCACTGTTTTCGACATTCATCAGAGCTATCATTGAGAACAATGCCCCTTTGGTAGGTACCTAATCAGGCATATCCAATAATTGGAATGCCCATAGAGGTTCCTCACCAAAAGAATACTGACATAAGTAACATGTGCTATGCAGATCATCTCAAGGCTCTATCCCTGTATTCTGTCTTCTACAGGCTGTTGAGGGGAGATCTATGCCTGGCATACAAGGCATTGTCAGACCCACCCTGATGGCCCTCCTGCATGTCCACAAACTAAGCAACACCAGAATTACTTATTCTAAAGACTTAAACATTGCCTGTGATATAAATAGAACTTGCTGGAGAGGTATTTATCCCAGAGACTAGCCCTTCTCTGGAACAGGCTACCCATCGACATGAAACAAAGTTTTTCCCTAACCCAGTTCAAGTGTAACTTGGACAATTGGATGGGGAACAGGAAATTCATCCCTGCTTTGCCACCTCTGTCTGTAATGGACCCAGACACCCTGTAAATGGTTCAGCTCCAGACCCTTGCTTACACTTATCAAGGGTATGAGAATTCTTCTGAGATTTGGAATGCATGGCTAGGCTTAAAAAAATCCTCATGTTCATTAGCCTAGTAAACACCTATGAACCTATGTTTGTTAGATGGGATATGTTTGTTAGAGAGAGCTATGTTAGTCAGAAGCTAGAAGTTAAAAGTTATATGGGGGGTATGCTAATTAGGGAATATTTACCATTGTCCTCAGTCTACAGAGACATAGAGACCAGCCATAGATAAGTTTATGATTACTCATCCAGTGTTAGTTAGGGAATGTTTCCTGTCAGCCTCTGTCTATAAGAGACAACGTGGGTCAGCCTGGGGATGAATTTGCAATTTCCCATCCAATAATCAAGGGTACATTTGAATAGGGTTAAGGATGGACTCTGATTCACATGGATGGGGAGCCTATTCCAGATCACGGGGATCTTTTGAGATGCATATTTGTCTTACCAGTATGTTCTATTTATGTCACAAGCAAAGTTAAAATCCTTGGTTCTAGTGTTTCTGGTGCTGCTTGTTTTGCAAAAAGTGCAAATGCTCCATCAAGGCTGGATCTAAGGATGTTTTATATGCAAAGCACAGGTCACTGCTCAACAATCTGTAGGAGACCAAGAATAGAGACATGGATCTAAGGTGATATGTATAGGACAGTGTACATACCCTGGATTCTCTTGGTAAGGGCCCTCTGTGGGCATTCCAATTGTTGCATATGTCTAATCAGATACATGCTGAACGGGGACGTTGCAGTCAATGATGGGTCTGATAAGGGATGAGCAGAATGGGACTATAACTTCCTTGGACCTGGATGCCATACC